>NC_142169.1:3960000-4255000 GCF_029865625.1 Vigna umbellata | reverse complement strand
ATAAACATAAAAAGAAAATAGAGCTTAATTAATATTTATAATGAAATAAATTAATTCTTATCAACAAAATAAAAAGGTAAAAATATTAAAACTAGTCACCCATCATATAATGTCTTTAAAATTGTAATTATCTATAGCTTTTCTGGAACTAAATCCTCCTATGAAAATAATCTAGTAATTTTTAATGTTGTGTTCATATTTGCGAAATTATTGTTGACGAAGATTACGAAGGAATGATTTGCGATTAAAAACGTGTTCGTATGGAAGAATAAGTGAAGAAGGATTTGTGATGATTTGCGAGATATAAGGTTTTTTCATATCTCGTTGTTTTGCAAAGATTTGAGTTGATTCACTATCAAATGTCTCTCTTACCTTCAACCTCCTTTTTAAAATGCCATCACCTTTTATCATATGCGAAATGGAACTAATCGATTCCAAGTTATATAATCGATTCCAATAATTTTGGGTCCTACACTAGTAATAGGGTGCCTGGGTTATGTGCAGAGATTCTCTTTTCTGCTTTCTGGTGTGCAAGAGTGTTTGTGGTGCAGTGTTGAGTGCACAAGCAAGCAGGAAAGCATAGGTGAGTGTCTTGTTCTTGTGAGTTTTTTTTTCAGGAGAGGAAGGTGAATGGAGGTTGAAGATGAAGATGAGAGATGTTGAAGATGAAGAAGAGGAAGGAGAGGGCGAGTTCAGTGTGAAGAAGAGGAAGAAGAGAGGAAGAAGAGAGGAAGAAGTTGTGTGGATTCGGTTCCAGCAGAGGTTCCACTCATATAAGAAGGTGTATTTTGTTCCAATGGCCTTGGAATCGGTTCCGGTGCAATGAAGACATACAACTGGACTTGGTATTCGGTTCCCGTGATGAAGGATTCGGTTCCAACATGTTTTGGTTCGACCATATTTGGTTCCAACATGTTTTCGTTAAAATTAAGCAAGGATTTGAACGCCATGTAGTGTGAAATAATTGTTGGAAGAAGGGGAAACATTGTTATCCTCTCCAACATTTTGTTTTAGGTTCAAGAATTTGGTGAACACGAGGGCCATGTCTATTTCACAAGAGTCATTGTTGTTTCGATGAGCATCTTCAGGTGAAAACTCTGTGTCATCAGAAGTGGAGATGAAAGAGCGTTGGGTTTAGTTGTGGCGCAAGGAGGACTTGCCGTGGCGGTTCTTTCGGTAGCCACCATTGACTGGGACGTTGCGGAGAGAGCCGCCTTTGGTCCAGTAGCGTCTGCAGGCTTTGCAGAAATAGTGGGACTGCGACAAGCTGTAGTTGTTGTAGTAACAAAATTTGGTGTTGGTGGAAGCGCAACATGGGCAATTGGGTGTGACCTCAATGTTGGGTTTCCACCTCGAACGTTGTTCCATTGGGGTTGGAAAATGATGATGATGTTGCAACATGTGTTGAAGGGTAGCGACAATAATAAAGGTATGTAGGAACATTTATTAGAGAGTGGTGTGATATAAGAAGGGTGGGTGGGGATGAAGTGAGAGTGAGATTGGAGAGGGATTTGTTGGTGTGTGAATATATGTGTGGTGGAAGAGTTGAGAGGGACGTGGGCGGTTGGGGAATCATAATAATAATAATAAACATAATAATAACAATAGTAATAATAATAAACATAATAATAACAATAGTTATAATAATAAACATAATAATAACAATAGTTATAATAATAAACATAATAATAAACATATAATAATAATAATAAACATAATAATAACAATAGTAATAATAATAAACATATAATAATAATAATAAACATAATAATAATAACAATAATGCAATTTATTTTCATGTTAAAAATTAATTTTTTTCTCTTTTTATAATAATTTTTACAATTATATATAATATTAACAATTATCATTTTATATTACTTTTACTACTAAGAGTATTTTGGTAAACTTCAATTTATACCAATTAAACCATTATTTTATCTGTCACATCGGTCAACTTTTACACTAATTCTCACAAACTTTATTTCACAAACTTTACTTCTAAATCCACTCTCACTTATCTCCAAATTCACCCAAATAAACAACAAAAAATTTACCTTCAAATTCATCCACTCACTCTCCTCCAAATCATCTCCTCCAAGTGAACAAAGCCCAAGTGATGATTAGGATCGATTTATATGATATTAGATTTCCACAAAAATCACATTTATTCACTTTTTAAATTTCATGAGTATCTCAACCTTATTTAATATGTTACTAAACTTTATGAGTAACTCTACCTAATTCAATATCTTAAAAGAATATCGTTCAATAAGATTCATTTAACACAATTAATAATAATTTACATATATATTTTTTAATACAATTACTATATATTAATAAAATATATCATGTAGTTTTATTATTTCATAAATATTTTTTAATACTATATATAAAACAAATATGTTATTAATTCAATTACTTAATATATTACTATTGTTATCATGATAAATATTAATATATATGATATGTTTTTATTGTTCTTTATTACACAACACATAAGGAAACATAAATCTTATAAATATATGGTATAATTCTTTAGGGAGTAAAAGATACTTTCATACTCATATATAGATCCTAAAGCTCTTTTACTGACTTTAGCATCAAAGAGTATTTTGTAGGTGGATTTTTCGTTTTGTTTCATCATGAGCGTTCAAGTCCATTGGATCTCAACACCGGTTGAAAGACCAACATTCCAAATTTTGGTAAGAACATTTGGTACCCATAGTGGGCCTTAGTAAACCTACTCCCCAACCTTACTCTTCATGGTCACCACCAAAAGCCAAGCACGTGTGTTTGAGCCTTCCATTCCATGAAACAAGATAAAAGCCAATCCAATGGTAGCCATCCAAAACCTAACGTAGGCGTTAATCCATCAGAACGAACGACTTCAATGACAACATGACAAGAAGTTGCAAGCCATGAGAACCCAACATCAAGCAGACTTGTAGGTGTTGAACCAAAAGTTGGATAACCTGGAGAATGGGAAACCACGCCAACCTTCTCGTCCCCAAGCGAGGACCCCCCCTCGACCTGAGTCAAGACATGATGCATTATAGCAAGTGAAGAATCCCAATCATGCAAACACCAAAGTAGGAGCTGCTCACCTGAGCGACAAAGAAGCCATAGAGGTGAATCTTGACACAATTCCAGAAAGGGATTGCAGCCTATCACCCTAACGTTGTTCCAGGAAGGGCCATCGTGCACCACATAAGCACAAACCTATGGGTTAAGGGGATTATTGTCGTTCTCATCAGAATGGAAAGCTAGAGGAATCCTAGAATTCCACCCAAGCATCCAATAATCGTTCAAGTTGAGAAGGAGACCTTCAAGCTTCCCAGGTTTACATTTAACGCATTAATTTACAGGACATGCCCATGCAACTATGTCCTCCTAATGACGAAAAATTCTACTATTTCACGTCGGACGTAGCTTGAGTCAGCATTCCGAGAGGAATTACCATCAACATCCACAAGTATGATGGCACGACTAATCTAGCAACCCATCTAAAGGCTTACTTGATCCAAGTTAACATCCACACCAGGGATAAAAAGGTATATTGTTGGTTGTTCCTCACCACCCTAGACGACCTGACTCTAGTGGATTCTCTTAATACACTTAGAAAAGCTTGATTTGTCGACCATAAGGTAGTACTTACCACTTCAACCTCCTTGAAGTACGTAGAGCAATGATGGAATAAGATCCTCAAACACTTCATATAGAGGTTCGCTATTGTGACCACCAGTATCCCAAACCTCACTCCATCATTGATCATACATTCCTTAATATGTGGTTTGCAACTCAAATATTTTTCCAATTCACTCTTTAAGAGGAAACTGATCAACATGGACAACTTGAGGGAACGAGCAGCCAAATACATCACCATTGGAGAAAACATATTGAAGAGTGTGAAAAACCCTAACGCCCCGATATTGGGAAAGATCAAGAAAGGGAATGGTATTGAGTAGGCCATTACTCAATATAGACATCACACTCCTTTAAATTCTAGTAGGGATGTCATACTCAAGGAAGCATGCAACTTGGATCTGATCCAACTTACAAAGCCCCAACCATCCCACCATCTACAGATTCAACGAAGAAATTCTCTTATGATAGGATTATTGGGCACATCACATAAGAGTATCCATGTTTGAATGACTTCATTGAAGAATTGGTCTGCTCTGCGTATTAGGCAGGTTCGTACAACAAGGCAATAATGGTTGAGGCTACTAAAGGGGATGTCAAGGTCATGGTAGAGGTTAGTTGATAACAGTTGAAAAACTGTTATTTTCATGCTTAAAATTGATACTAAAAGTAACCTTTAACACTTAGAAACTAGCTTGAAATCATGCTTTTGGTCATATTTTTAGAAATAAGAGAACTGGACAGGTTTATGCTTGATTTCAGTGTTTTTGTGCAGGTTTTAAGGTGAATTTGGTGAAAGAAGTGAAGAAGGATAGAGATGGAATCAGAAAAGACATCAAAAAGTGCAAAAGGAGAAGCCGCAACTGCCGCTGAGCGGCAGTTTACCGCTGAGCGGCACTCAAGCAGTCACGTTGGATCCGCTGAGGGGTGATTTGGCCCCTGAGGGGAAGAAAACAACTTACGCACTTACCGCTGAGCGGCACTATTTTTGGGCTTGGGCCTAATTTTCTGTAATTTTAGAATAGTATATAAGCTTTAGGACGTCCTAGGGTTTGTATCTTTGGCTGGGAGGAAGCAGAAACACACTTTCCACCCCTTGGGGGTAGATTGGGAGATGGTGACGACTCTCCTCTTCTCTTTCTAGGGTTTTTCTATCTCTTTCATTCTTTCATTATTGTTCATCTAGTTTCACCATGAATATGGTGAACTAAACTTTGTATTGTTGTTGGGGAATCAATGTAGTCTTGTGAAATTCTCATATATGGAATTTGTGTTTTAACATCTTATTTTAAGACTTATGCTTTCTTTCATCATTAGTTAGGGTTTTTCCTCTTTGCTTAAAGCTTGCTTTGTTTAACTCATTCATTGCCATTATTATTGATTTTGTCGATATGGGAACGTACGGGGAAATCTAGATCCGGGGAATTTCTCCCAATAGCATATTGGTTGCCTTTAAGCTCCTGCGCTTCAGAACTAATTACTAGGAATGCTAGGAATTGTATGAACTCGTAATTAAGGATAGGCCTTCTTGCAAGGTGATTTAGAGAGTGGCATTAGCAATTGATGATAAGAATGATGAATTCCTAAAAGTATATGAGAGTGGATAAGATGAAATTGATAACCCCAACAATATACTCATCCATTTAATTCATTAAAGTGTTTGTTTTCCTCTTTTCCATTGATCAAATTCATGCATACATGTTTAATTATTGTCTTTTGCATTTAAACCTTACAATCAACTGTTTACAAGTCTTAAATAATCAACAAATCATATAGCTAACTAGGCCGTGAGTCCTTTGGGAAAACGATACTTGGTCTTACCTAGTTTTATTACTTGATACGATTCGGTCACACTTGCCGATTGTTAAACAAGTTTGTGGCGCCGTTTTTCGGTGTTCATAAATTTGTCATCATTAGCCTAGAGGCTTTATAGGTCGCGGTTAGGGACAGGGGGAATAACCCAACATTATGCTTATGATCCTTAATCCCAAACCACAACCTCAACAACCTAATCAATCGCAATAACCTACTCAACCATAGCAAAACCCCAAATCCCAAACAATGTCAACACAATAGTTGAGGATTTTGAAGGAGAAAGTAGCTCCCGAGGGGCCTAGAAAAGATACCAAAGAAGTATCAATTCAGTAAGTCAGTATCCACCTTAGAGTCTACGTCCCATAACTTTCACATATGAGGACTTCTGCATCAACGACCCAAATCTAGGTAGCCTCGATAGTCGTCACAATAATGATTACAAATTGACATGTACATAAGATCCTCAAAAAAAATCAATGGAGTTCAACGGATGTCTTGTTTTGGCATACTTTCAAAAAGTTAGACGTTCTAACAAACCTAATCCAACCCAAACTGGAGCCTTTACTCGATTTTTTCGTAGAGCAGGTACTTATTTACATTGATTTGTTGGCGACCATTAGTTAACTTGAAGCCTACCACACTATAATAATGCAATACCTTTTAGAAACTTCATACAACGTCCTGATAGGTTGTAAGACATCGAACAAGTTAAGGGCCATTGTCTCCACTCCACACATGGCCATGAAGTTCCTAGTCAAGGAGCACTATGCAATTATCACTGTCAAGGAAAACTCTAAAGAAGCAAGGAGTTACTATGCGTTGAGCTTAAAGGTAGCACCCAACATGCCTCCCTTCAAGCAACAACTCTAGAGCAACCCATCTCTCTACAGATTGAAGGGCATAACAGTGAAGAGTACCATCACGCCAACTAGTGTCTTCACGTCACAGTAGAAGAAACCACAATGAAGAAAAAACCCTTGAGCTGGGCCCAAGGGTTGAGCTCTTTGATGACAACTGGCCTTCGATTGACAAGTCCATAATGGTTTGCTTGTTGGGAGCCAAACCAACACAAGTCACAAAGGTTAGAGCCAACATAAGATGGTCCTGTCCAAAGTCAGATATTGGAAGTTCTCAAGCTGAATGCAAACCTATTCACTTGGTGCCCATTTGATATGCTAGACATCGATCCTGGATTGTTATGCCATCATCTATCCACCCTTTCACAGAGAAAAAGAAAGTTTGGGGAGGAATGTTGAGTTGTCGTCACGAAAGAAGTAGTGTCACTCCTTAAGGTCAATTTCATTAGAGTGATAACATACACCACATGGCTCACCAACGTCACAAAATAACTTTTCATATTCCTTTCTATACAACACACAATCGTTCGGACAATCATGAATCTTTTTATACACCATGATCCATTGGACATAATATATTCTTTGCATCATAATTAGATGTTGACATCGTGTTACCTTCAAGGAGAATGTCAATCACTAACTCAAGCACTTCGGTGAAACTCTTATCATTCCACCCATTTCTTGCCTTCACATTAAACAGTTTTAATATTACCGACAATCGAATGTACTTAATGCACCATGAGTACAAAGGCATTTCTGCATCACTACACAAAGTTTCATACATATATAATCGTGCAAAGACATCATCTCCAACATCACGAATCATTTGCTCCAAGTCATCTTCCATAACGAAATCCACTTCTTCTGCTTCATTTTTAGACACGTGTGCTATTGGCACTTCTACTAATTCACCGTGCCAGGTCCATTTGGTGTAACTCTTTAGGATCCCATAAGACAGAACAAGCTCCCGTATTACTACAATGGGTAGTCTCCGCTCATTCAAGCAATTAACACATGGACAATAAAATCTTCCATTATTATCTGAAACATTCCTCGTAGCAAATTCAATAAATTTTTCTACTCCTCTCTCATATTCTTCGCTTGTTCGTTTAGAATTTATCCAACTTCAGTCCATATTAATGTTTTATGACAATGAACTGAAACCAACAAAGAGGTGACACTTTAAAATTTATTTAACAACGTCAACCTTTATAGAAAACTACAAGGCAACAACATTATAAAGATTATTTAATAACGTTTATGCAAAGCTTTAAGGCTTCGTACAAAACATGTAGGTGATGCTACTTCAACACAAAAAAGCAACTTAGGGATATGTGGTAAGTGAAAGGAAGAACACTAACAATTCTCGAAATTCACTTCACTTAAAGGCCTTCTTATACAACGGAATTGAAATTGAAAGTAAAAGAACAAAAGTTAAAATGGAAAGCACCTTTGGCTTCTAGACAAAAGAAAGGTGCTACTATGATGAAGAAATTTGAAATGTCTCAACTGCAAGGTATAGGTGGGTTTGTTGCTCTCACAAGCTCACTAAATCAAATTGGTTGTGGTAAAATGTAAAGTAGTAGTACCTAGTTAAAAATAGGTGTATAGAATTAGAAAACATAAGTAACAATAAAAATGCAAAGGGGACCTAGAAAGTCATTAATATGTTTCAATTACACTATACATTTTTTTAAAATTAAAAAACACAATGACAAGAATAAGATTGCCATGACAGATGCAAACATTTCTAAAGCTCTCAATGCTTTTAAGGTAATCATTTCTTTTTTGAGTTTACAGTTCTGTACTTTAAATCTATTTTTCCTTATAGGAGGTTAGGCTTAACAAAAAGCATCTTGTGAATTTATTGTCTAATTAGGCAGCTCTGGCAGCAAAAAGAGCGAGAGAATTGGTGAGACAAAAGAGTGTATTGAGATCTTCATCTCTTCCGAGAAAACTAGTTGATTGTTCATCTTCAAATCCTGAAGAATGTGGTATGAGTGTTTTTAATTTTGTGAAACTTATTTTACTTAACATTTGAACCACAATTTTGTGATTGACCTAGAGTTATTACTATTAATTTTTTCATATCATAACTCTTAGAATTAAATTTATTGAGTTCTCACATTGACTATGTATATGTCTAAATTTATTGACCTAAGTGCACAACAGTGTCATCTTGAGAAACATGTTTAAGTGGGACTAGATTATGGATATTGCGAGGGACAAAAAGTCACATGTCAGGAGGAGAGGAATCACTCTCAAGGGGAGGGAAACAACGGTAGGTTGATAACCTTTTTACTATCAATGATATCCTAATAAGACACATTTGGTGGACTATGGTGAGAGTTTGTCAAGCTAAATTCAAATTGTGAATCAAACACATGGAGCGAAAGACACAAGGAGAAACTAAATGGCTTGCCATTTATATTCCTATCCTTCTTACAAGTCAGGTCCCGGTCTACTGCAAGATTGACTAATCTGGTGTTCTAGATATCAAAGTCAGGTCCCCAATCTGGTGAGTTAAGGCTATATTTAGATAAAAATTGAGAGAGTGTTTCAGAAATTCTAATTCCCATTCCCAAATTTCAAGGCACAAAATGATAAAGAGAGAATTTGTTGCTTTAAAAGTAACAACACTGGAATCACAAGGTGCTTTGAATTGTTTAGTCAAGAAAAAGAGAATGATAATCCCTCATGCACATGCTCTTTCTGAAGTATGTTGTGAAACTAGAATTATACAGATTTATCACTAAAGCATATTTAAACAATTCATGTCCTTTCAACAAAGTGCATTTACTCTTCAAGTCATAGAAGCTGAGAGAACAAGCTTAAGCTTAAGTGATAAATTCATTACAGATTTATCACTTAAGTTGTGACAGAACAAGCTTCTAGAAGTGAGTAGTGAGTGAAGAGACGTACTTGAGAGAGACCACCTAAAAGAAACCCCACTCATATGAAGCCCTAACAATGTGCGACTTTCACTCTTCCCTTACAGTCTTGTCAAGCTAAGATCGAAGACCAAAAGCTCACAATCCTCGACGGTCACGAGGAGACAGCGACATCCTTCGCATGATTCATTATTCTCCTTCAAGCATGGAAGATCTCTCATCATGTTTTTATGATATAGAAGCTTTAAGGCATGTGTGTTGAAGTGGCAAAATCTCCTATGCCAAAGCCATGAGTCATCAACTCCTACCTTCATGGCAATATTAGTTCTAGGTTTGAAGCTTATAGGAAAGCTTCTATTTCTCTTCTCCATTTTTACTTGGCCAATTCCTATCATTTTACTATTATAAATTTTCCATGTATCTTTCTCAAAATGAAGAGAATATCCATTCTCCATCATTTGGCCAATACTTAAAAGATTCTCCTTAAGATTGGGAACTAGTAAAACATCCTTGATGAATTTCGTACCTTTCTTTGTCTCCACCATGACAGTTCCTTTTCCTCGAGACTCCATTGTGGTTCCGTTTCCTAGCCGAACTTTGACATTGACAGGTTTATCAATGTCTTTGAAGATGCTTTTATCTTTCTCCATGTGATTGTTGCATCCACTATCCAAGTACCAACTCCCTTCTCCACTAGGGGATTCTTGATTGGTATAGAATAAGAGTTTCTCCTGATTATGTTCTTCCACAAAGTTCTCTTGATGCTTATTTTTATTATGACAATACTTCTCTACATGACCAAATTTCTTGCAATACTAACATTGAGATTTTCCATGATGCCATCAATCTTTTTCCAAGTGACTTGTCTTTTTACAGATTCCACATGGAGGATATTTTCCTTGACGAGTTATAGAGAAGCTTCTAGAATTTTCTTATTTTCTAGAAATTTCTTCTCTACTTTTATTTCCTTCATATTCTTTATTTTAAGACTGTAGTTTTAGTTTTGATTGAAAGACATTTTCAACTGAGTCTTCTTCATGCTTTTTCAATCTTTATTCATAATCTTCAAGAGAGCCCATTAGTTATGTTATTGACAATGTAGCCAAATTTTTTGTTTGTTCAATCGCGATCACGATTGCATTATATTTTTGGGGAATAGAAATTAAAATTTTCTCAACAATCTTTTGGTCAAGAATATTTTCGCCACATGGTCTCATGTGAATAATTATTTCTTTTATTCTAGAATAATAGTCTTTGATAGTCTCTTATTCTTTCATTCTTATTAATTCAAACTCTCGTCTTAGAGAATGAAGTTTAACATTGCGTACCTCATCACTTCCTAAAAACTCCTCTTGTAATATGTTCCAAGCTTGCTTTGCACTAGTGGCTCCAATTATCCTTGGAAAAATTGTGTCATCAACTGCTTATTGTAAGGACCTAGAAAATAGAGTATTAGAGCAGATAGGTGTATTAAAATAATGAGATCGATTATTTTACTTTAAAATAATCTTATAATATAAATAGAATTTTTATAAACACGTCTCATTATTCTAAGGACACTTCATCTCTCTAGAAACACTATTCCTCAAAGTTCTTTGACATCTCTCTTGAATTTCTCTCATATGAGTTAACTGTTCGACGATCAGGAGGTGCCTAGGCAATTCTGGCGTCAAGGGCTACGATCTTGACCGATCAGTTTCTTGTTCTTCAGTTGGTAAGTCGTTTTCCTTTTCTTCCGCACATTTTGGGGCTGGGAGCATGCAACAAATTCTGGTTGCATGTGCCTTCTACTCTTTCTCTTCAATTTTAAGCTCAATTTAGGTTCTAAGAGTTGTTTTCTATCACCAATTGGTGAGTTGTAGGTTTTTGTTGAGTTTCGTTGTGGTGCAAGGCATTGTTGGAGTAACTCTGTGAGCCGGGCTGTTTATCTCTGAGGTAAGGGAAGCTAGATTTTTGTTTTAATTAGTAGTATGACATGTGTGTGATAAATTCTGGGTTACGGTGCTGTTTGAGTTGAATCTTAGGTTTTGAGTAGATTTAATGGTATGTTCTTTGAATGCCAAATCATGAAACTGTGAAATGATGATTATGAACTAAATTGGATGGTGTGTGCAGCTGTAATTGAACATATTAATGTGAGTAATATGTTATAGTAGTGATCAAATAAAAAGTGAAGTGAATTGTGTTTGTTTAGAGTCATTTTGGAGGAAGTGAGGTAGTGAATTTGAGAATTTGAAGTCAAATGCTGATATGGTCTGTTGGGGCAGTCTAGGTAAGTTGTATGTGACTTGTTAAAGTCATCAAAGTGGTCAAAAACAAGTTCAAAGTGATAGATTTGATTTTGGGTCCCTAAGTTGATAGATTTGATGTTTTAGAGTAGGATTTGGTTCATAATAAGCTTAGATTGAGTTTAGGAAGGTTTAAAATCACCTAGTCAAGTCTAATTAGGTTTATAAAACAAGCTAGAGGTGTTAGAAGTTGGGAAAAATGGTTAGAATTTGTAATGGCTAGTTATATTGCATAATTCTGCAGAATTTCATTCTACAGATTATGCAGACACTAGTGCAGTGATAACAGTTGAAAAACTGTTATTTTCATGATTAAAATTGACACTAAAAGCAACCTTTACACTTAGAAACTAGCTTGAAATCATGCTTTTCTTCATATTTTTAGAAATAAGAGAGCTGGACAGGTTTATGCTTGATTTCAGTGTTTTTGTGCAGGTTTTAAGGTGAAATTGGTGAAAGAAGTGAAGAAGGAGAGAGATGAAATCAGAAAAGACAATAAAAAGTGCAAAAGGAGAAGCCGAAGTCACCGCTCAGCGGCAGTTTACCGCTGAGCGGCACTCAGGAGCTTGCGGGAGGTTCGCTGAGGGGCAAAATGGCCGCTGAGGGGAGCAAACAAGTCACGCACTCACCGCTGAGCGGTATTTTACCGCTGAGCGGCACTTTAATGGGCTTGGACTTGACTTTTTGTAATTTACGAATGATATATAAACTTTAGGGTTTCCTAGGGTTAGGCATCTTTGGCAGAAACGAAGCAAACACTCTCTCTTCCACCCCTTGGGGTAGATTGGGAGATGGTGACAACTCTCCTCTTCTCTTTCACGGGTTTTTCTATCTCTTTCATTCTTTCATTATTGTTCATCTAGGTTCACCATGAATATGGTGAACTAAACCTTGTATGTTTGTTGGGGAATCAATGTAATCTTGTGAAACTCTCATATATGGAATCTGTTTTTACATCTTTTAATTAAGACTTATGCTTTCTTTTCATCATTAGTTAGGGTTTTTCCTCTTTGCTTAATGCTTGCATTGTTTAACTCATTCGATGCATGATTATTGGTTTTGTCGATACGGGCACGTACGGGGAAGTCTAGATCCGGGGAATTTCTCCCAATATGATATTGGTTGTCGTTAAGCTCCTGCACTTATGAACTGATCATTAGGAATGCTAGGAATTGTATGAACTCGTGATTAGGGAGAAGCCTTCTAGAAAGGTACTTTAGAGAGTGGCATTAACAATGATGATTTGAATGTTGAATTCCTAAAATATATGAGAGTGGATAAGATGAAATTGACCCCCAACAACATATTCATACATTAATATCATTGAAAGTGTTTATCTTTTGCTTTTTGCCATTGATCAAAACTTCATGCATACATGTTTATTTTCTGTCTTGCATATTAAACTCCAAATATTTCGTCTGTAAGTCTTAGCTAATCAAGAAACCACATAACTAAACTAGGCCGTGAGTCCTTTGGGAAGAATGATACTTGGTCTTACCAAGTTTATTACTTGAACGATTCGGTCATACTTGCCGATTGAAAAACAAGCTTGTGACATCATATTTTGGTGTTCATAAATTTGTCCATCATGCAGCGAAAGGCAACGACCGCGGTTGTTTTTGAATATACGTCGCGGTTTTAGAACCGCGGCATATACGGGCGAGGTAAAAAGTCTAGGACTTTAGGCCGCGGTTACAATCGCGGTAATAACCTAGGGATATGACAACGGTTCTTTCTTGAACCGTGACCAAAACCCCGTTTTTTAAAAAAAAACAAATGCGTGTAACCTTTCGCCGCGATTCCAACCGCAGTAATAACATTTGACAGCGGTTCATGCTGGAACCGCGACCAAAACCCTTTTTTTTTATCGTCTAACCTTTCTACCTCAGTTTTGGCCCCAACCGCGGCTTATTCTCTTGCAATTGTTTTTAATAGCAGATTTATTTTGGTGATATCCACTATCACAAAAACAGGCCTGCATATCAAACAATATCATAACAACCCAAATTCAACACAATAGTCAATATTTACATCACATAATGTACAAAGTTTAATAACTATAAATCAATATGTTCTAATGTATTTTAAATCTAATAACTATGAACTATTATATAATCTAATTAAATGTTTTGCAATTGCTTTCCTCAGGAATGTAAATGGCTTCTTAGAAATTGGAGTAGAAGTCTTGAATCTCTGCATAAGACAATTGTTATTAATTAGTGTATGAATTCCAAATGTTGGAGAAAATCAAAATTCATTAAATTTAAATATTACCGTTTCCCAGCCTCTTGTGATGTGGGCACAAATAATGTGGGCCATCCAATACATTACATAGTATCCACACTCATATGAACCATCCTGTCTGTTGCACTACAATATACCATCACAGTTGTAAATAGTTAGTGAAAATCATTAAAACAAAACAATTATAAGAAAGTATGGCTTTAGCATATGTCAAACCTTGAGAGCAATCCATGCAAGTTTTCTTTTGTTAGCAATTGATTTCTCAACCAACATCATACTTGCTGAAATAGAACTATATATATAAAAAAGGTTTTAGCATTCCTTTATATAATAAAGAAAGTCCAAACATTGAGGTTCTTACCAATCAACTGCTTGTCTGAGATGTTTGGGACGAGACTTGTGCAATGAGTACATAAATAACAAGTAGCTGCCAGTGGCACATGAAATTCATAATAACTTAATTATTATTTATTAAAATCACATATGGAACTTTATTATGTTAACAAAGTTCACTTACCCAGATATATAAGGAATAAAAAGTATGTTCTTCCTACTTGCAAATATTCTTGTGAGATATGTTGTGATCTCATCAAAATCATTTGTTTCGTGAATGACATGGGGATCAATGAACCCATATACATCATTCTACCCCAAGTTGTTACTGACACCAAACGTTTGAACAATGGAACAAAAAACTTGGTATAATCAACCTCCCATATCTCTTCTATTATACCATAATATCTCATTGATCCAAGTACATGAGATTGATCTTTTGATGTAGAAAATTGAAGCGACTTAGCTTCTAAACTAACTCCACTATTTTGTACTGTGCTTTTATAATCCAAAGTTTTCGTATAGAATGTGCAATTATTGACTTCATAACTTGTACAACGTACGACATCAAACTTTAAACCATTTGCAAGCCACAACAACGTCTGAGAAGAATGTGGCTCTTTGTCAATTTCATATTTGAACCAATTCTTTGATTGTCTTGGATTTTTATTCTTCACAATGGCTTTGTGTGCTTGCAAAAAAGGGATCACCTCATCTGTGTTGTTCAATATATGAAGATGTGCTTGCAACAATTCTTCGCGATCCTTTGTCACTACATTCACACCTCGGATGCTTTTACTTGTAGAACTTTTATTCATCCATGATGTGCGAGGAACTCCTATTGGATTTGCTGATGTCATGTAGTCTGAACAAAACTCGATACTTTCTTCAGCAATATACCTTTCAATCATTGAACCTTCGGCACGATATGGATTTTTAACGTACCCTTTCAAAATCTTCATATAACGCTCAATAGGATACATCCATCTTAAGTATACTGGTCTGCACAACTTGATTTCTCTAACCAAATGAACAAGTCAATGTACCATGATGTCAAAAAAAGATGGAGGGAAAAACATCTCTAGTTGACACAAGATGATAACAATCTCGCCTTGAAGTTCATCTAATTTTGTAGGATCAATGGTTTTACTACAAATTGATGAGAAAAATGAACACAAACTGTTTATGGTCTGCCTAACATTTTTGGGCAAAATTCCACGAATAGTCATCTGTAACAATTGTTGCATTAAGACATGACAATTGTGAGACTTCATGCCAACAAGCTTTAAGTCCTGCATCGACACTAAACTCTTCATATTTGAAGAGTATCCTTGTGGTACTTTGATACTCTTTAAACAAAGGCAAAAAATTATCTTTTCTTGTCTAGACATTGTGTAACATGCATGAGACAAATAAGTACGTTTACCAATCTCCCTGGGTGCCAACTCTTCTCGGATATTCATGTCAACCAAATCCAAACGAGCATTCACTCCATCTTTTGTCTTTCCCTGAATGTTGAGTAGTGTACCAATCAAGCTATCACACACATTCTTCTCTACATGCATCACATCTATGCAATGTCTAACATCTAGTTTTGACCAGTATGGAAGATCAAAGAATATTGATTTCTTCTTCCAAGGGGTCGTTAAAGATGACTTCTTGGATGATTTTCCAAATATATGATGTATTTTATTAACTTTTTCAATAATTTGAAGGCTAGTAGTGGATTTAGTGCTTCGTCCCTCTCCGATGATGCAGATACACCGTCTTTCTTCCGTGTTTCAATTGATGAGCTGTAGTGTTTTCTTCACATATAGGACATGCTTTATGACCCTTGACACCGTATCCTGACAAATTACCATAAGCTGGAAAGTCATTAATGGTGCAAAATAACATTGCACACATCACAATAGTTTCAGAAGCGAATGCATCAAATATTTCAAGCCCATCCACCCAGAACAACTTCAAGTCTTCAACTAGTGGTCTTAGATAAACATCTATGTCATTTCTAGGCTGCTTTGGACCAGATATAATCATAGACAACATCATGTACTTCCTCTTCATGCACAATGCAGGAGATAAGTTGTAAATTATCAATATAACTGGCCAACAACTGTGATTGGTACTTAGATTACCAAATGAGTTCATTCCATTAGTGGCTAAACCAAGCCTAAGATTTCTAACTCTTTACCAAATTAGGGGAATTGTTGATCAATATTTTTCCATTTCTTTGAATCAGTTGGATGATGAAGCAACACGTCAATTTTTCTCTCATCTGCATGTCATCTAAGGTTTTTAGCATCTTTTGGATTTGCAAACAAACGCTTAAGTCTGGGCATAATTGGAAGGTATCAAACAACTTTCAAAGCAGATCCATTTTTTCTATCTGACCATTATCTTCACTATTTTTTTTGACTTGTATTGTGATAACCCACATTTTGGACACTTTGTCAAAAATTCAAACTCTTTCCTATATAAAATGCAGTCATTGGGACAAACATGTATCCTTTTATACTCCATACCCATCAGACAAAGAATTTTCTTCGCATCATAATTACGAGTGGGTAGTGTATTTCCATATGGCAGCATTTCATCAACAACGTCAACAATTATGTGAAACTCTTATCAGTCCATCCATTAGTCGCCTTCAAATTCATGAGCCTTAACACTGTTGACAAACGTGTGAACTTAGTTGAACCGACATACAAAGGTGTTTCCGTATCAGTCGACATCGTCTCATATACATGAGCTTTGGCAAAATTTTCTGTGCCAACATCGCGAATCATGTCCTCTAATTTGTCTTCATCCGGTCGATCTTCTTCCATGGTGGAATCAATGACATTTTCAGTTTGGGAGTCAATCGGAAATTGCATTTCTTCGCCGTGCCATATCCATGTTGTATAGCATCTTAGAAAACCATCACAGATAAGATGTTCTCTAATTTGGGTTGCGTTCAGCTTTCTCGCATTCAAACAGTTCACAGAAGGACATCTAAACTTCACTTCATCATCACTTCTACCCTCATTACGTTGTGCAAATTGTATAAATTCCTCTACCCCTCTCTCGTACTTAGCACCAATGTGTGGTAAATTAATCCAATTTCGATCCATACGTAAATATTCTACAAAATTACAATCATAAAATTATACAATATATTCAACATACAATCAATTCAATCATACAATCAATTCAACTATACAATCAAACAATTAATAAACATTCAAATTATCAATTCAAGCATTCAATCATACATAATTATTCATATTCACCACAAAAAATTAAAAAATTAACAAAATGAAAATTAATAAACAGAATAATACAATCATACAATCAAACAATTAATAAGCATTCAAATTATCAATTCAAACATTCAATCATACAATATTATTCATATTCAACCTACAAAAAATTAAAAATGAACAAAATGAAAATTAATAAACAGAATAATACGAACCTGAGAGCGTGAAAAACCACACAATAAAGAAAAAACACAATACCTATAAAAAAATACAACAAAACGTAAGTTTGATAATCTGAATCAATAAAAAAACATATCAAACAAACCCAAAAACAAAAAAAAACGAAAAAACTCCGGCAACCAAAGCCAAATTTGATCGGATACAAACGTAGGTGATGAAAAATGAGGAAGGAAGTCCTTGTACAGTGACGGCGGCGACGCAACAGTGGCGGAAGAACGAATGGAGGAAGATCGCGGCGGCAAGAACGTCGTTGTAGAGAAAATGGCTAGAGGGGACGAAACTGTTCGAGGAAGACGAAACTGTTCGAGGAAGGCGAAACTGTTCACTCTGTAATATTTTTTTCAACGTAATCAAATGTTACTACCGCGGTTCATTGGAAAATCGCAGGAATAGAGGGGATACAGCCTCAGTTCCCAACATAACCGAGACCTATTCTCTTAAAATAAAAATTTAAAATTGTTCTGAAATGGCAATTTTGAAATTTTTTCAACCTTTATGCCACGGTTCCCCGCCCAACCGAGGCCTATTGTCTTAAATATTTAAAATTTGTTCAGATCAGAGAATAGGTCGCGGTTCTGGGGGAACCACGGTCTATTCCCTGACGGTCTGATTTCAAATTTATTTCAGACTGACTTAGGTGGGAGTGTCAGAATTTTGCAGGGACAATAGACTGCGGGTCGCCCCAGAACCGAGGCCTATTCCCTGTGTCTGATTTCAAACTGACTTGGGTGGGATGTCAGAATTTTGCAGGGATTATAGGTCGCGGTTCCTTGGAGAATCGCGGCGTAAGGATGTATACGACTGCGGTTCTGTTGCAACCGAAACTTATACTGTCGATATAATTTCAAAAATGTCATCGCGCAATATTAAACTTCAGGTTCTGGTTAACCGATGCATAATGTACGCAGTAATAGATTAATTTTTTACTAATGAGACTCGCTGTGTAAATAAATTCGTATAGCGAATCACCTTGAAGAAATGCTCTCTGCGAAAGCATTCACAACGGATTATAAAATATCTTAAATTTTTACCTAAATAGAATATTCTTAATATTTCTTCCATATTAAGTTTTTCTAGAATATTATAGAATTGTATTATATTTCAATTCTTCTATCTATCTAAAGAGTTTATGCGGTCTTCTAAAATTTACATTATACTAATATGTTTCATAAGTATTCTTTATAGGACACGTGCAGACCAAGATTCGCGTGGCATTGACTACAGAGGATGGAGAACAGGACAGAGAAAGACAAGTGCTACAACACTTAGCAGGTTACGTGGTTTGAGCAGATGAATTGCATGCAAAGGTGTTGCCACGTAGCATGTGAGGGTGACATCTGGTGTTGTCGGTTGAGACATGTATAAAATACGTATGTAACACCCTAAAAGCATATCTTGAGAGTGAGAGAAAATGAGTGACAGAGGTGGAGATGCAGTGAGAGGGTTGGGAGCCTGTGATAACACCTGTGGCTGTACAGTTCCATGCCCTGGCGGTTCTTCTTGCAGGTCTCTTTCATAATCAAATAATTAACTTCCCTTTCAACCGCTTATCCAGTTTCAGCAAATTTGTTTCTGATATATAGTGTCTTCTGCTGCTGAAAGATCATTATACTGAGATATTCATCAGAAATTTTGACTCTGATCTTGAGATTTTGGATGATGCAGGTGCAGGAGTGCTGCCACTACAGCTGGAGGGGGTGACCACGTGACATGCACGTGTGGAGAGCACTGTGGATGCAATCCATGCTCATGTCCCAAAACTGCTGCTGCTGGAAGTGGATGCAGATGTGGTTCAGAATGTGCATGTGTCTCTTGCCGCAGTTAAATAACATCATAGTTTAAACCAGCTAGAATTAGCCCTAATATATGGTTTCTACTATTAGATATATCTACATAAGTAATAGGTGGTTGGCTACATAACTCGTGTATGTTAAGGTTTTTCCTTGTGCACGTGCTGCTATGTTATGCCCTGTTGTACTTGAAAACCATCAATCATATAAATAAAATAAGTATTAAGAGAAATGCATGTTGTGATAATGATGTCTTATAACTGAGAAACTCTTCTTTGTGTGAATTTAATGAAGTGCATGCACCAGTCCAGTAATGTTGTTTAGATTTGATCAAATATATATCAAGTTGTTTCGAACAACACTAAACAATGACTCTGACAGATGTAGAAATACTAGTCTTCTTGTTGAATCGTTTTGTTTTAAAATAAATCACTTGTTTCCTTTTAATTTTTAAGATAAAGTGATAATGGTGAACATGTATCATACTTTTTGCTCTAAAATGGGTCATAAGCTTATGTATAAAATCATGGTCATGATAGTAATTTTCATAAAAATAAAAATGTATATACTGAGGATTTATATAAACAATATTAATAAATTCTTATTTGTATAATGTTTTAGATTTATTGAGATAAAAGGAAATTGTAATATATATTATATAATTTAATATAATAATTTTTTAGAAGGTTTTAAAAAATTGGAGATATATATTTTAAGTATTATATTATATTAATAATAAAAGGTTAACGTTATTTGACAGAAGAATAACATGATTTAAAATAAAGGAGCAAATTGAATACTAAATTAAATATTATAAATGAATAAAAATTTAAATTTTTTAATTTGTTGTAAAATTAAACCTTTTTTACATCAATAAATATAATTACTAATTATAATTTGTTATTTTATTTCTCTGTTATTAAAGATTAAGATGAAATTTTTTTATTTTAGAAGTGCTACTTTTGAAAACTAGAATAAGGATAAAAAAATGTAAAAATAAATTAGAAAAATCATATTTTAGTGAATAAACTAAAACTGTGTTTTATTTAAAAAGTTAAGCCTTTCTAAATATTTATATTAATATTTATTGAACCGACAATAACATAATTGATTTAAAAACTAAGATTATTAGTTGTGAATGCTACTACTCGGTGACCGTAGTTTAAGTATATTATATAAGCCAGTGTTAAGTTATTTTTGTAATTTTGAAAATATGATAGTATTTTTGTAATTTTTTATGTTATATTTGTGGATATTTGAAGAAACTGTAACTAGTCTTTGATTACTGTTTTATATAAAATCTTAGCTTACATTCCCATAACAGAGATAATTTCAACATTTTTTATTTGTCCCATTGTTTCAATTTCTCTTGTTGCCTCTTGTTTTCTCTTTCGTTTTGTAAGTTCGAATTCGTTTTTTTTGTCATTCTACTCTATTAGTATGAATTATTATTAGAGTTGAGAATACCTGTTTTTTAACCCTCATATCTCAACATCATTCTACTTGTCGACAATCATACCATCACCACTAGTTTTGTTCACTACAAAAAACATTGACAATCATACCATCACTACTAGTTTTGTTTACTACAAAAAATATTGATATTGTCGACGGTTAAAATTCGTCAATAATATATAAAATTTGTCAATAATAATTTACTGATGGTCAAAAATTTATTGATAAAATTTTCACGATAAATTTTACCAACAAAATTTATGTTTCATCGTTAATTATTGAAATCTTTTTTTGTCGGTAAAATTCGTCGGTATTTACCGACGAAAAAATTCACTGGTAAACATCGCGATCTGGTTCCTCTTCTTTTCTTTTCCTCCTCTTCCTTTATTTTTTTCATTTTGACGAAATTTTCCACCGACAAAACATCACGTGAACAACCAATTTATTTCCAAAAGATTTAATAACAATTTATTTCCAAGATTCTTAAATCTAAGAAAGAAAGAGGCAAGGAAGAAAGATGTCGTTGGCGCCGATGTTCCTAATTGTACTATGCATCAACACCATAAGGGCTTGCCGAAAAAGCTAAAATGAGAACCTTGTTAGTTGTAGTTGTGGTGGTGGTAGGTTGTAGTGATGGTGGGTTATAGTGGTGACAACTTGCAGTGATGACGAGGAGTAATAATGACGAGACTCTAGGATGATGGATTATAGTGGTGGTAGGTTGTAGTGGTGACAGGGAGCAGTGGTGACCAAACTCTGGGTTGCAACAATGATGAATTGTAGTGGTTGCGATGAGACTCTAAGAAAATGAAAAATGCGCGTATATGAGAAGATGAATGCATGTATATAATTAAAATATAATTAAAGTCAAAATATATAAATTTAAAGTCAAAAAATATAATTAAAGTATTGTTTATAAAAAACATATTACACAAATTTAAAATTAAAATTAAAATACTTAAAACATATATTTCAATAATAAAAAATAAAATTTATAGAAATATTCTACCAACATGTATAATTTGAATTCGGAGCCGTTTGGGAACATAAAACAAACTTTTTTTATTTAAAATATATTTTTTTAATTTTTTATGCAAAGTTCTCATCTCATATTTTATTAGAAATATCATCTCCATTTTTAATAAAAAAAAGTTAAATTCTAACTTAGTTAATAATTATTGAAACACATGAAAACACTATAAAGGAGGAGAGGGGTCGAATAATGTTTTAAAGTTTTTTCACAAAAACAATGTCTAAAGACTTTTGCAAGAGTTAGACATTTTGCAATAGTTATTAGATGTTTATGTGGCTAAAAGGGCATTTTGGAAAACATTTATAAAGCAAAACAATAACACATAATTTTTATACTGGTTTGCTATAACATAAGCTACGTCTAGTTCTCCCTTAATATCTCTTAAAGGGTTCCACTAATCTTTAACAAAGATTACAATGAGTATCAATCACTCTTGGCTTACAACAAGTATTATCAACTACTCCTTCTTTCAACGAGTATTATCAATTACTCTTGGTATTGACGAGTATCAACCACTTCTGGTATTAATGAGTATCAACCATTCCTTGTATACAATGATTATTATCAACCACTCTTGGTTTCAACACTAGTCAACCTGACTAGATCATTTAGTTCACCTAAACTAAACAAACAAGTATTTTAATTCTCTTCTGAATTTACAAACACAATCAAGGTGTTTTTGAGTACAAGTACAAATTCAAATAACTCTCAAAGAGATGATAGATTAAATAAAATGAAATACGAAGACTTGAAAATACTTTCTCTTTCAAATGAAAGTGTTAGACGATGTAGAGAAACAACGTAACAACAAGCTTGTTTATATGCATGTATTCTCTATGTCTTCTTTTCATGCAATCATCTATATATAGCCTTCTTTGAAAGAGATTTGTTAGATAGAGAGTTTACTTCCATGTAGACTTCATAGCCTTTTAGGTATGTAGTCAGACTCTAGCCAAAATCAAGTCTTTTACTAAAGTAGCTTGTACGGTTTTGCATAGCTTGAAGCTTTAAGGAAACATTCCTGGAATATCTTTCTATCTCTTAACGTCTTTATCTTTCTTGTGTAGGAATTTGAGTTAAAGTCTTGTACTTTCATGATTTGCACAGATAAAGAGGACAAAATATACAAGCAACGAAACACTTTTTCCTACATGTAATAAATATTTTAAACGTTGATATTGTGTGTTTAAAACATATTGGCACATGTCAGCTCATTTGATAGAAGCATTGTTTAGGAAGCAAAGCGTCTGATATATGATCTTCAGATGGTATAAAATGTTAAACACTTACTTTATAAAATTGTTTGTAAGTTTTATTACGTCGTTTAATGACCTTTTCTTAGACGTTTCTTTTCTTTAAACGCTTATCTTTTTCAAATCAAACGCTTTTCTTTTTCAAATCTTTAAGGAGTTCTTGAATCTTGATATCAATAAACAAAGATAAATGAATCAACCAAGTAAAGACAAATGAAAGAAAGATCAAAGCACACTAAGATTTCTATTGGTTTAACTTTTGACAAGCCTACATTCAATCTTCTCCCAACAACCTGAGTTAAGAGGCAATCCACTAAATCAAATTTAAGTTCGAGAATACAATGAAACCCTCAAATTCTATCCTCACAACTCTCAAATCTGAATACAAAACAAACAAGAGAGAAATAACTCACTCTCCACCAATACAAGAGATGAAACACTGAATCTCTAACATGGCTAACCCAACACAAGTGTCATAATACTCAAATGAATGATAAACTTATTAGAACACACTCCAATAGTACAAATGTATCAGTCCAAATGAAATCCAATTGATCTTGAACGAATTCTTGATTTCTTGATCACCAAAGAAGCTTGAAATCCTCCAAGAACACTTCTTGAGAAAACCTATACTCAAAACTCAAAGAGAATGTTAGTATATGCCAATTAAAACGTTAAAGAATCAGGTCTCAAGTTTGGTTCATATAGAAAAACCAAATTTTGTCGCAGTTTAATCGATTATGTTAATAACGTAATCTATTAAGTTTTTCCTTTTGTTTTAATCGATTAATGTACTTATATAATCGATTATTTAGACATTATATTCTTATAACTGCCTCTTTCAACTAACCTAACAGATTAAGTTATTTGTATAATGGATTAGACCTTTCTTTCTGTTTTAATTGATTATAGAACTTGTATAATCGATTCTTTTTTCACTTAGCCTTGTTAGTCATCCATTTTCCTTTCTTAACAGATTATATTATCTGTATAACAAATGAAGTTTTCTCTCTGTTTTAATTGATTATGTATCTTATATAATCGATTATAATAGAGTGCTTTGCCCCTCTTTTGCCTTCTAAGTGTTATGGCTTAGTCTAACAGATCATATCACTTATGTAATCAATTGTTATTACAATAAACCTAGACTTTCAATCTGTTTAAGCCTATTTAAATAATCAAGAAATGATAAATACTTCTAGCGCTAACATGTTAATGATTTAAACACTTGTTATGCAATTTTGTTGTGCAAGAAAGATTAAATCCATTTCAAATCATTTAAAACCATTCATCATCAAAAACCAATATATGTAGAGACTAGGCTCCCCCTATCAACAACAAGTATTCACCTGCTCCATCATGAACTAGTCAGAAGTGGACGTTAAAAACAAAGAAGACATTCATGGAATTTTCTCTCCATCAAAAGTCGTGCAAAAGTGATCGTACAACCTACTTTGGATAAAGTATTGCAAAAAGCATGTCTAGTCTTACACGTTAACTTCAACCTATGCTTGCTACCTACAAAAAGGCTATGAGTATTTGAAGTTTAAAGATGAGCATTGTCTAATAGATGTTTTCTCATGAAGTCTATAAATAGAAGAATCTTTTGAAAGAAGAAGAAAAAAAGGATAAGCACACGAACAATGTGAAAAGAAAAGAAAAAGCTCATACTCGTGCAAGAACAAAAACGCTAAGAATACACTTACAAGCTTCATAAAGTGATAAAATTACATTTGTAAGAAGAGGGAAAATCCTACAAGGTCTATTAGATTGAGTTGTATTGTAAACACATCCTCTTTGTGAGAGTTATCGTCTAATACTTGTAAACAATCTGATTGATTGTACATTCTGAAGAAAATTCACACACTTAGTGATTAGCTCAATTGAGTTAAACGCCTACTGGACATTTGTCTTGTGGAAATTAGGAGTGGATAAACTCAACTAGTCAGCATAAGAGGTGTTACCAAGATTAACTAGGTGTAACCAGGAGTGTTGCTAATAATCAGTTCTAGTCAGTGTAACAGGTGTTACTAGGATTAACTATTTGTAACCAGGAGTGATACTAATACTCAGTTCTAGTCAGTGTAACAAGTGTTACCAAGATTAACTATGTGAAACCAGGAGTGATGCTAATCTCAATTCTAGTCAGTGTAACAGGATTTACTAGGAGTGACTAGGTGTAACCAGGAGTGATGTTAATACTCAGTTGTAATCTTGTTGAGATTATAGTGGAACCCTCTAAGAGGTCTTAAAGGACAACTAGACGTAACTCAGTCGAGTGAACCAATATAAAACAATTGTGTGTTTATTGCTTCAACTTTACAAAACATATTATTTACAAACACTGTAGTTGCTTGAAAAGTTAACCATTGATAAACGTTCTTGTCATCAGATGCCATTTTCTTTAGGAGTTGTCTTTCTTAAAACAATATAGTAGCTTTGCTAAAACGCTTGAAAAAAATACTTTATCTTTGAACGTGTAGTTTAAACAATGGTTTAAAAATCAAGCGTCTAATAACATGTGTAGACCGTCTATTCATTACCAAGGTTGTTAAATGTCTTTTAGCAAAAACGTTTTCCACAACACTATTCAGCCCTCCTTATAGTGTTTTCTAGTTATTTAACTAAAAGACCATACAAGTTGCATTTGAATGAAAGCACTGATAAAACACAGTCATGCTGTAATGTAAACCTATGTCTGACCTGCTACCTAAAAAGACTATGAAGTTTATCTAGAAGTCAACTCTGTGTCCAACGATCATTTCTCAAGGATGCTATATAAAGAAGATCCACTAAAGAGAAGAAGTTGTTGAAGTTGAGGAAGGTGAAAATGAAAGAGAGAAGTGAGAGAGAGAAAGAGAATATGTTCAAGAAAGATGATTAAACATTGTCTTTACTCTACCTCAAGTATATATTGTTTGATGCTCTTCAACTTTAGAGGAAGTATCTCATATGCTTACAGATTGTACCACATTGTATTTATCCTTTCCTTGAGAGTTATTCGAATATGTATTTGGAAACAAACGCAGAACGTGTTAGTATTAAAGTATTGTATTGAGTGAAAAGTTCTAGTCAAGATTGACTAGTGAACCAGGAGTAATTGACAATACTCATTTGTGAACCAGGAATGGTTATAATCACAAACAACTAGGAGTGGATAAACTTAGACTAGTCAGATTTACAAGGGGAACCATGAGTGATTTAGAATAATCAACTAGTTAGGTTGACTAGGGGAACTAGGAGTGATTTAGAATACTCAATTAGTCAGGTTGACTAAGAAAACATAAGTGGTTTGATAATACTTGCAATTAGGAGTGAGTTGTACTCAATTGTAATCTTGGATAAGATTAGTGGAACTCCTTAAGAGTTCTTGAGGGATACTAGATGCAACTCATATTGAGTGAACCAATATAAAAATATTTGTGTCTTCCTTCTTTATTTGACAAACTTTCTTAAAACGCTTTATTGAAAACACTAGACAAAGGATTTGAATAGTGTTATATATATATATATATATATATATATATATATATATATATATATATATATATATGTGTGTGTGTGTGTGTGTGTGTGTGTTAGAATTATCAGTTCTTAAATATTGGATGTGTAATGTTTTTTTCAGTAGTTATATACTATTAAAATTGAATATTACATTTAAAATTAATACACAAACAACACAAGATTCAATAAATAAAATAGGTACATGAGAAGTCACATAGACAACAAAAAGAAAAAAATAAAAATCGAAATTCATTATAAAAGAATAATAATAATAAATAATTATTTTTTTCTAAATAAATTTATAATTTATTGAAAAAAATTTCAACTCATTAAATATCATTTTAATATCAATAAAAAATAACATGGATAGTAATTTAATTAAATTTTATTCTCAATATTAAATCACACAATTAATTTAACGTAGATTAGTACTCATTTTTTGACCTTTCTTTTCTTAAACATAATTGTTTGTAATTAACTTAATAAAGATATATTAGTATTAAAAAAATTGTTAAAATATATATTTTTTAAATATTATTTTATAATTAATTTAATAGAAGAATATTAGTATTACAAAAAAAATTGAGACTTTTCTTTTATTCCTAGAGTGAAGGCTACCCTACCGCGGATTCTGATCTGAACATTTATGATTATTAACACACTTTGATTAATAAGTTTATAATTTAACAAAATTAACTTAACAATTATTAGTTAACTTGTTTTTAGTTTTCAGTTTTTTTAAACATATATTACGGAAATAAATAATTTTTAATTACGTACAGAAAACATATTCAAAATGGTCCTGCTACAAATCAATGGAAATAAAATATTGATAGAAGTGGGAAATTTTCACTCTCAAATTAAAGAATAAAAAATATATTTTTTACTAGAAAAGTAAGTTTAAATAAAATATTGTATTTAGTTAGATATGGGTTGGACCGGTAAGAAAGCCCATATTGTTACCAATTGGGTTACCCAGAAAAATTGTGACGAGACCGGGTCTGTATCCAACCAGAACTAGGGTTTCATATATAATAACACAGTTTGTTCAGGGTTTTATCAGACAGGGGGCGTACCCAGAGAAGAAGCCAGGGAAGAAGAGGGGAGGGAGAGTGTTGAACGCTACATCAAGATGGGTATGTGTCTTCTTGATCATTGTTTCTTCGATTTGTCATAGTCAATTTCTGATAACCACTACGTGTTGCGTGCATGTGTCTGTACAATTTTCTCTCTGATGGGCTCTGTTATTGATTTTCAACAGGTATTTCAAGGGATTCCATGCACAAGAGGCGTGCAACTGGAGGCAAGAAGAAGGCGTGGAGAAAGAAGAGAAAGTAATGCTTAAAAATAACAATACTTATTTATTTGTTTATTTATTTATTTATTTAGGAGTGGTGATGGTTGAACGATTTTGAATTTGGAAGTGTATCTGCTGGATCTGGTTGTAGTCATATTTAACTGGGCGTATGGGGTATTCATATGGTCACTGCCTTAGTAATTTAGGTTAGAGACATGACAAACTAATACCTTGTATGGTTAATATTTGAATGTGTTTCGTTTATAAATTTAGAGATGACACTTTGATTCTTGTGTCTCCTGCTTACAAATAGAGAAGTAGCATAGAAGACTATCAATGTTTTGAAATATAGAATTTCTATTTTACTCTACATTCTATCAGTCCACTCTCGTGAGGTGTGATCATGTGAAATTATCATTTGCAATGTCATCTACATTTTGGCTTCTTGGATAGGACTACATTCATATCTGGAATTTTATTTTTCATTGGATATGACTACATTCATATAGCATGTTTACACCATTCATGTCTGAACTTTTTGTTATACAAATGTTTTTTCATTATTTAAAAATGTATTGTCTAAACAAAGGGCGAGGGTCTAAAACCAGTTTGAGATTTTTATATCATCCTTAGGCAACAAACTTTTTGCAAGCATAGGCCAAAATGGCTAATAATAACATATTAGCTACCCAATCTCACTGCATGCTGAGTTTTTATCATCTCTGCTTAGTCAACTTTTCTCTGCAGTTTCTATGTTTACAACTTTGTTCAGATCTTAGTTTTAGTAGATATTATTTAACAAATTGGATTATTTATAGTGAATTCTTGCCAGCTTGGTTGTGCTTGTTGACGTAGTTGTATTCTATCCCAATTATATGTATTTATGCAAAGACATATATATTTTTATTGGATTCATATAGGTATGAGCTTGGACGCCAATCAGCAAACACCAAGTTGTCAAGCAACAAAACAATCCGGAGGATTCGCGTTAGAGGTGGTAATGTAAAATGGAGGGCACTGAGGTTGGATACTGGGAATTACTCATGGGGTAGTGAAGCAGTAACCCGCAAGACTCGTATTCTAGATGTTGTCTACAATGCCTCAAACAATGAGCTTGTGAGAACCCAGACCTTGGTCAAGAGTGCTATTGTTCAGGTTGATGCTGCTCCTTTCAAGCAGTGGTACCTTCAACACTATGGTGTTGACATTGGCAGAAAAAAGAAAGCAGCAACCAAGAAGGACTCTACCGAGGTGATACATTGTGAATTGTCTTTCATTTATATTTTCCCCCGTATAATCTGTATTATTTATTTCTTGAATAATATCCCCCTTCCTGTCGAGTGTTGAGTAATATTGGTAGGAGATATGTTGAAACTGAATGCACGGTGCATCGAAATTTTTGGTTAATATTGTCTTTTATTGAATGTGTTGCACAAAAATCTGCAAATTCCTAATTGGAATTATGTTACTTTTTATGGGAAAATATATGTTTGCTGACAATTTTTGTATTATTCTTTCGATGATTAAACATTTTTTGATGATGTATGAACAGCTTTGATCTTTTGGATTGAATATTATGCATCCACTGTGTATCATGACCCTTTTATGTCAAACTTTCAGGAGGGTGATGCTGCTGCTGAAGAAGCAAAGAAAAGTAACCATGTGCAGAGAAAAATTGAGAAGCGCCAGAAAGATCGCAAACTTGATGCCCACATTGAAGAGCAATTTGGCGGTGGCAGATTGTTGGCATGTATTTCTTCTCGCCCTGGACAATGTGGCAGGGCCGACGGGTATGCTCAAACTTTTATTTGTGCTAACATTGTATTGTTTGTTGAATTTGAACAAAGTTTTCTTATTTTTCCAAATTTGTGTAGGTACATTCTGGAAGGTAAGGAGCTGGAGTTTTACATGAAGAAACTCCAGAAAAAGAAGGGAAAGGGTGCGGCTTAATTTTAGCGTTTTCCAAGGTTCTATTTGGCTTTAGTTCTTGGAAATTGGTACAATTGGAGATGATGTATGTTTTTACGACTGTTGGTGGAGGTCATCTTTAGTTTGAACGTTTTGTTAGTTTTATGCCAATTTCAACCAAAATTTTGTTTTAATTGTTACTCATAATTTTAATCTTGAAGACGGGGATGCATGCATGAGGATTTTAGTTATGATGTCCACAATTTGTTCTTATTTTTTTTAAAAAACTGAAATTATGCTTTAGAGCATCATTTTCTGTCAAGTTATGATCCCAACCAAACCCAAATATATGTATATGAAGTTATTTAAAAATTTACGTATATACGCAACTTAAAACAGAAATTACACCATATAAATAATTTAAATTCTTGTGCACCAAAGAAAAAATGTTAATCATCTTAGCAAGAAAAAATGTCAGCCATCTTAGCAAGAAAAGATTTTATTACTTTTTATGAACAGTTAAATCAATGAATTTGTGAGCCCCTTTCGGTGCGTTTGAAAGTGCTGTCTTAATACAGGCATTAATACAGTGTTCTGTTGAATGAATATTTTAAGTATTCACTTCACGAAACGTCATCCTTTTTACTAATAGCCTTCTAAATTGTTTAAATCATGTAAATGCTTTGAAGAACTTCAATTTTGTTTTTTTTGACATTTAAATTTAATTTTTCTGCGATTATATCTAGTAACATTTTAATTATTCCTCAAGATTAATCGATATTTTATACATAGATATCTTTTTTTTTTCTGCCAAGTATGAGTTTAATTATTTATATCAAATATCAATAATTTATTCATTTTTTTATATTTTTATGATTCTATTTATATATATTGAAATAAAATAAAAATCACGATTTTAAAAATAAAGGAAATAAAAAACAATTGTCTAGTTGATTTTTACGAATAATTTTTAATTGAGTAAAGCTTTTAATTTTATACGTAAAGTCTAACGTTTTCTAAAAGTCTAGTACTTTGGCTTTTTTGATTATGTGGTGATTTATCTTTCAAAAGTTAATTTATAATTTTTAGGAGTGAGATTTAGAATTTATAAATCCTCAATCGATAGAAGTATCAATAGTGTTCAAATTTGAATGTGTTTTTAGAAACATTGAAGTTGATTATATTTAAACAAGTTTATTAATGATACAAACTTTTATACTTTGATTCAGTTGAACTAATTCTTTTTTCTGAAAAATAATTATAGTTATATTTTAATTTATATAAATTTTATTAACTTTTCTTATAATCATTAATTAAAAATTTATATTTAAACATTTTCTAAAATTAGTCGGTAATATAAAAATATCTACATATATAATATATGAAAACTAAAATCTTTGACCATATTTTTATAAATAAAGTTAGGAATAAGTGAATAAGACTGCATTAACTGGTTATATAATTTAAGAGACACCATGGTTTTATAATTGAAAATAAAAATATATCATATTTATACTTTTTATTTGAGAAAAATTTGAATTTTTATATATTAAATGGTCTTTAATATAGTTTTTTTTTTCAAACTTTTCCTTTCTAAACTATTATTTATATTATATTTTAATTTTAATATATTAAAAATGAATTGTGACAAAAAGAAGAAAAAGATTAATAAATCATAGACATTTTAATGTAAATGATTTAAGTTGAATCTGTTAAAAACAAATCATTTATAAAAAAATTGACAAGTTTTAATGATTAATTAAAATAAAATTTAAATTAAAGGTAAAGAGGTAAAGTTTAAGTGATTGATTTGAAAGGGTTTAATGGTAGACTAGAATTCTTGTGTGTGCTTCAACAATACTATATTTTATGTTTCCTTCTTATATTTTGAATATATAATGAAACACACACACACACACAACAATCTCATTATACTTTTTTATGTTGTTTATTCATATCTCTTCATTCCATTATTTTATAGTTATATCCAAGTTGGACCTTCATGGTATTCATATCCTCAGGTCATATGGATATCTTAGTTAAAGATATTTTCTTTCTGTTTTTCTAAATAATTTACTTAAATCCTTATATATTCAAGCACACACAAATTAAAGTAAAAGTACTATTTTGCTTTTCATAATGAGATTTTTTTTTTCAAATACTTTTCCAAACACTTATAATGTCTGAAAACAATTTTACTCAAAATTGAGATATACACGAGAAACAAAAAAACTCATAACAACTAAAGTAAATATTATTAGAGATTATATGCAAGGTATTTATATATAAATTTTAATGAAAATAAAAATCAATACACACATTCTCTTATTATAATTAATATACACGAAAATAAAAATGGATGAAATCATTTTAAGTATAACTCTAAATATTTTAGTAAAAATAACTAGGCTTTTCTAATTAAACATTTATTTAACTATAAAACTATTATATGTTAAATATATATATATATATATATATATATATATATATATATATATATATATATATATATATATATATATATATATATATATATATAAGAATTAAAGAAGAAAACTTTATTACAATAAAGTATACACATATTATTAGTAAACATTTTAAGAGATAAATAATAATACACCGATTATCAATGAAATATATGTAAAAGGATCATATAAAAATTAGGAAAGTGAAAGTGGCATATGATAATAATACCATATTAAGGATACGATATTAAGTTGTGAAAAATCTTAGAAATGTTCATTTTGTCAACATTGTAGCTATTAGACAATACTTCATACTGACTTTGCCTTTGTGCTCTGCCCTTGTTTTCGAATTGAGCAATTTAGGAATAAAATTTAATTGTACAGAAAACTCAGGAACAAAAAGAGTGCCATGAAGAAAGATTTCCCAATATTATAGTATCTGAAAAGTTAATAGTAATAAAATTTTGATTAGGTAAACTAATAGAAACGGGAAGAAAAGGGATAAGTTTTACAGCTAGAAAATCCATTAATTTTTTATTTATCAAGTCATAAATATAAATATATATTACAAATGTCTTTCAAATAATATTTATATAATTATAAGTATAATATATCTTCAAATAATAATATAATGATAATATCTCAATATCCCTTCAAATTGGAGTATAAAGATTTTGAATACTTGTACAAAAGATATTTAAATTGTGTTTTTCTAAAAGCTTATATTAATGTATGTTAGTTGTACCTTGGTAGGAACATACGATACGATGGTGCAACGGTTACTTCATTACAAACAAAATGACTATCAATTTCAATATGTTTTGTTCTTTCATGAAAAATTAGATTTTGAGCAATATGTAATGCTGATTTACTATAACAATGCGATCACATCCTTTTAGAATCATTAACTTCCAAATCACCAAGTAACTGTTTTAGCCATTTTAACTTACATGTAGTCCTACCACAGAGCGATATTCAGCCTCTACAAAAGAGTGAGAAATGGTTGATTGCTTCTCAGTTTTACAAGATACTAGAGAAGAACCAAGAAGAACCAACCACCCATTCAAAGAAAATCTTGCAAGTGGAGAATCCGTGCAATCCAAATCAAATCATCCTTGTAGTTCTAGTTTACTATCAGACTATAGTAAATACTTTATCCTAGATGTTTCTTCAAATATCTCCCAATATCTCCCAATGCTCTTTACAAGGTTTTTGCATAAATTGAGATAAAATGTGTAAAACCTAGAAAATGGTATTTTAGAAGTGGTAGTAGTTTAAAATTAGTAAGACTCAATTATTTGAATATTAAAAATATAAATAGTTTCGTTATAAACAAGTTTCATTATTTTAAAACACAAATCTCTTTAGAAATCACTTTTCTATAGTTCTCTAACTTCTCTCTAGGAGTTATTCTCCCGTGTTCACCTGTTTGAAGATCAGACACCGCCTGAGTGATCATAACGGTGAGATCTTTAAGTCTAACCAATCAATTTCTTAAATAGAGAGCACATAGGACTTCTTTGTGTGTGTGGAAGGATGAAACCCATTGACAATGACTTTATAGAGCATAGAGACAACTACAAGTGAATGACCTACTGTAGCCCGACATCAATACTTGTATTCGAATTTGTCAAGTCTAGTATATGGATATATATACTTAGATTCTTGTTGGATTTTAAAGTGAAATGTGTTGTATGCTGAATTATAATTGCATGATTTTATTCTTTTACAATATTGGCTTACCGTTGTTGTTTTTGTCTATTTTGTGTGTTTGTTTTCTCTTTTGTAATAATCACCTTAAAGGTGTGAGCTTAGGGGAATGTCAAGGGTCAGTAGGTGCTAGGAAACGGTGGAGCTAAGGCGTAGAATAGGAAATTTGGTTTGAATAATCTCTTGTTTATGTAACTACCTTATTATGTTTTCGGTTAAGGGTAAGAAATTTTTTTCGATGTTACAAAATGTGAACAGAGTAAGCAATATTAATTCTAGTCACAAAAAATAGATCAATCATCCAATTAATTTTCGATAGGTTTCTGGATCTTCAAGAAGTGTACCAGAAGTCAATGCTAACTTATGGTTTTATTCCACCGAAATGTTGTTCCACTGAAAAATCCACAAACTCTACACCTAATAAACTTGTGTCTTCAATGATTTCTAATGCATATTTTCGCTGACAAAGATAATTCCAAGATTATGGGCTACCTCTATATTATTTTTGCCTGTAATGATTAGGTCATCCACATAGGCTAGTACATAAAGATGTATTTCTCCCTTGTCCAATATAAATATGAATGGGAATGTACAAAGCCATAGTGTTTCAATGCATAGAAAACTTAACAAACCAACAATAAGGGACGTGTTTTAAGTTATACAACGACTTTTTCCACTTCTAAACCAAATTTGAGTCAATGTTTTTAAAACCTAGAGGAACTTTCATTTACACCTCTTCAACCAAATCACCATGAAGAAACGTTTTATGTACATCATTTTGATGAACTTCTCACTTCTTATTGCCATTGCCAAAAAGGTACATATGGTCACCATTTTTATACCGAGGCAAAATTTTCATCATAGTCTATTCCTTCTCATTGATGATGTACGAATATAACAAGTCTTACTTTTAACCATTGTATGTTGTTATGAGTGATGTTTGATTTTTCATATCCATTTACTTCTAAGAGCTTTTTTCTCGAGCAGTAGTTTTTTTAGAACTTGTGTCTCGTTGGCCATTGCGACACACCTACCATCCAATGCCTGCTCCACATATATCTCATCACCCTCTACTCACACCCATCGAATGATTATAGCCAAGACTCACAAATCCCAAGAACATACAACCAAACACAAACAAAAGGGTAAGCTAGTGTAAATAAAACATATCATACAAGACTAAAATTTCTACATAGATCATCAAACCAAACCAAGTATACAAACATTCTAATAACATATGACACGAATAGGCTTGACTCATCCGTATATAGTATGAATGTCAAACTATGATAGTTTATGCACTTGTAGTGGTAATAATGCTCGCCCACCCCAAGCTACCACACAAGGTTAGTCCTTTAATAATATCTTTGGGCGAGGTAAAGCCCTTAAACACTGTCTTTGGCCAAGGTAAAGCCCATAGACGAGAACCTCCTACTACTCTCACCATATGCCTCACCCCTCTCTACTTGAGAATGAATTATCATTAGAGTGTCAGGATAAACTCTAGTTCTTAGCTCCATACATTCATATACACAATACTTGGTAAACATCAATAAGAAGTTCCTCCTTGAAACTTTTTTCCACAACATTCCATTCACAAAGATAACATCATATAAACATCACATGCATAAAGTAATTCAAGTATAACAATCCTTTATAATAGTCTGGAAAATAATAATCACACAATAACATAATTTTCTTCATAGTAGTCTGATACGCACACTAGGCAAGGAAAACAGCTTGGAAACCCTCACAACAACTCTAGAAGGGTCCAAAACCCCTAAAATGACCTAAAGAATGTCCACAACTTACATCCAGAACCTTGAATTCGAGATCCCAAACCACATAGTCATTGCTAGACAACTCGTACCACCAGACTACTTCTTCCCAAACGATTTCTTCCTAAACAACTTCTTCCCAAACGACTCCTTCCCAAACGACTCCTTCCCAAATGACTCCTTTCCATACGACTCCTTCCTAGATGACTCCTTACCAGACAACTCTTTACCAAACAATCTCTTACCATACGACTCCTTACCAGACGACTCCTTGCCAGACGATTTCTTACCAGACGACCCTTTACCATAAAACGCCTTACCAGACAATCTCTTACCAGACGATCTACCAAATTTTTGGTACAACAAGAGACCAATTGAGCCCTAAATGGCCCCAAGACAGTTCCCAAAATTGTAGACTTTCCCTAAAACCATTATTCTTAGTATTTCACCTGTCAAAACCCTCATTTTATACCAAAAACTCGTTCTTCTTCTAATATATTTCAAACCCAAGTTCTTTAAAAACACATCATCTCAAACTCACTAAATTTACATCTACAAATTCATCAATTAAAAAATTTAGCAACAACAAATCAGACACACCAACATGCATCATTTTTCAATTCATTATATCACCCTTCTGAAGTACCCAACATACAAATTTCACGATTTAATTAAAGTTCACAAATTAATCATCACATCATCATACAAACATCATATATTACATGCATACTAAATCCAAACCAAATAAACTATATTCCTTTACCTACTTGAAGCTTTGAAGATTCTAAGAACTCTAAAAGTCTTCTTACGGTTCCAAGATCTCTCTATTTTCTCCTAAAATTCATGACAATTTGATCAGAGTATACCCACAATATCACTGATCAACATAGAGTCTTAGAGAAGACTCAGACCCAAACGAGTGAAGGAAACCCTTACATGCAAAGACACCAAAATTTAAGGAAAAATGGTAGAAATCAACTTACTCTATAGTTGAAATCAATCAGTTAGAAATGAAGATCTAGCCTTAAGGAATCCTCAAGCGGTCTTTGATCTTCCGATAGATGAGTAGGGAGTTGGAATTTTTAGAAAGAAGACAAAGAAAATTTTAAAGAGGGACAATTTAGAGAGATAAAGCTTCTTAGATAATGAAACTTCTGATTATAAACTTCTATTTAAACTTGACGCCTTCTCCTGATCTATTATCTCTAGAGAATTATTAGCATTCAATTATATTAAATCTCTAATTGATTTTGATTTTCAACAATAATCAAGTTTCCATTCTTGTTCCAATGACATTAAAAACAATGATCATCACAAGTTAATATCCAATTTCCTAATTACCTTTAATAATATTAACTCCTTGTGCCTGTGTCCAAATTCAAAGAACCTAAGCCATCTTCGTGAACTAAAAAAAATGCGATGTAAAAATAAATATTTACTTAAGTGCTAGCCAAGGTTTGAATCCCTGCCCTAAGTTTTGCATCACAAACCAAACCAATAGGCTATCATATCTATATTTCTTATAATAATGCACAATAATTATATAATCATACACATTGACAAAAAATAGCATAAATAAAATAAATAAATATATTTTATTCACACAATAAATATTGAATACATGACCTTTCATTTATTCATAACTAACAACTCACCAATTATGCTACACTTTGCATATGTAGTACTTATCTTTTCTTATAACTTAAATAAAGATGTCAATGCCAACCACCTTTCTATATATAATTAATTTTCCTTAGTCTTATAACATTCTTGTTATATCGTTTCCAAACTTCGTGTAAAGAATCATCAGAAGACAAACAAGATAGAGTGCCAAGAACAACTCTCACTTTATTCTTGGTTTTGAGAGAAAGAAACATACAGTGTTTCTGTTGTTAGTAATTGTTATCAATAAGCAAAGGAAATACTATAATAAGAACAAGATTTTTTCCTCGATGTATAATAAAGGATTCACATTATTGATTCATGAAGTGATGAGATAAAATGTTAAAGATTTTTATTAGAAAGACATAGAAAAAGACAAAAAGAACTCATAAACAAAATTTCTGATTACCAAAAAAAAAGTAATAATTACACTTTAAGTTGTGTGTGCATGATTCAACCAAATTATTTACAAACAAAAGTTAGTGAAACAACTAAACTAATTAAAAAAAAAATCACATGTACTTTATATATCATTTATATTAAACTCAATTAAAATTATGCTCAATTCAAAGTCAACAACTCATTTTTCAACACTTTGAATGTATTACAGTATATAATTATATTTTAGAAATTTAAAGATCATGGATTAATTTTTGAGCTAATTTAATTTTTCTAGAAGTGACACAAGTATAGAAATTGATGGTGCCATATCACAATCATTCTCATTTTCAATGTGCATAAGTTGTGAAACTATTTTTTATTGTTGTTTACTAATTTATAAGAAAATTTAAATAAGTCTTATTTATGTAGTAAAAAAAAGTAAATAAACTAAAATATTGTTTTCAAAATAAATTGATCATTCTTTTTTTAATTTCTTCACTCCATTCTCAATATTCTCCATACACAATAACATTGGACAGATAATATAAAATAATAATGAGAAAATATATCTTCCAAGAGTTGTATATAATTATTGATATGATTGTTTTAATAAAATAATATACAATAAAGGATAAAATTTATAATTAAATGATTTAAATATTATTAAAATAACAATATTAATTAAAGAGTATCAAGTGTATTAATAATATTCAACATGAATAATTTTTATTTTTTAAATTAAGTAATTCCTTATGTTATGTAATTTTATTTTAATTCTTGAGATTGATGTTATTTCCTTACTTTATATAATACTAATTTTCTATTAAAGTTTATTCAAAAATAGTTTATTTAGTTAATACCTTTAGCCAACTAATATTTAGTATTTTGTTAAACATTATTTTAACGAAATTTTATTCTATCTCATTTTATTATATATTACATATTATTAGGACATCTGTTTGAGAACATTATGATAAAATATAATTTAAAATTTTTCAATATTTATTTAAACTTTGTTACTATTTTTTCCATTTTTTAAGATTAATTATTTATTTTTATTGTAAAATTTTGCACACTATTTTTTTCATTCTTTAATTAAATATTTGAGATGTAAGAAAAATTTAGGAATTTAAAATTAATTAATAAAAATAATGTTATTATAACTGTTTAAAAATATATTTTATTTACTAACATTGGAAAATTTACATCATATAAGAAGACGCTTGAATTTTTAATCTTATGCTTAAAAATGAACTACTCATTAAACGTTAGATTAAACAAATAGAGATAAAAATATTTAGTTTTAAAATTGCTCTTTGAATTTAGTCAATTTCTATATAAGCGTGTCATGTTATTCACTCCTTAAGTTTTCTTTTCCAATGAATAAAATACGGCCACTAGCTTCAATATTTAATAATAAAACTTCAACATTATTATGCTCTCACTTTGTGTATTATCTATTTTAGCATAATTTTGGAAGAAATTATTAACTATAGATAACTTAATGCTGTTAAATAACTTTCTTAATAAATATTCTCTACATTCCAAAATAACTTTAAATTTAGCATTAAAATAAATTTGAGCAAACCTTGTTTGAAACACTTCTAAAATAGATAAATTAATTTTTGTAACCAGCTAAAACTAACTTAGATATAAACGAGAGAAATTAAATTGAAAAGCCTCTGCTTATTAAATTATTTATAAACTATTTTTAGTTTCAGCGAAAGTTATTTTTTCTTATTTTTCTATTATAGGATTATTAGAAGAAAAACTTATCCAAACAAATGCTCAATAAAAAAAAATCAAATTAACTAATGTTTAGTTTCTATACAATATTAACTTTTTTTTCTCCTTAATTTGATTATGTTAAATAAACAATCGAACAACAAAAAAATAAAATAATTTGAAATCTATTATCCAAACATCCGAGTAATAATTTATTACTAATTAAGATATATATTTATATATTTAATATCTTTTAAGTATGAATAGAAATTTGAGACAATTGTTGTGTAGTAAAACCCTGGTCCCAGTTTTCAATTTTGGATGTAGAAATTGCTTTTAAACCACGTCGTCAACAACATTCACTCTCCTGTTCAACCCGACTCAACTCGACTCGGCTCGGCCGAGTCACATCAGTAGTGTCATTTCCCTTCGTTAGTGTTCATGCCATTTCACTTTCCTTCTTCTCTTCAGGTTCTCTCTCTTTCTCCTGTTTCTTCTCCTTCCACGTTAACTTTGCAACACTTTCTCAACTTTCACAACAAATGTATTTATACTTGTATATATTATGCATATGTATAGGATATTCACACCCTTTTCTTTCTCTTTGTTTTTTCTTCTCACGTTTTCAACCCTTAGCATTTCATTCACACCAAGGTGACCAAATATTCATCTTTCTTTCTTATTATTGTTTTCATCATTATCTTGTTCAATGTGTGTATGATAACTTATACAGGATTTGAAGGAGGATATTTCGAAATATTCTTCTTTATTCTTCTTTTGGGTTCTTAAATGTTTCGATTAATTGTTAACATGATGTGGGTTTAATTTATCTTGGTGTATGTGAATGCACTGTTGCACTTGCTTTCTTTCTTCCTCGGTTGCACGTCTCGGTTGGTGCTTGGTTATGCTGTGTTAATCTATCAGCGCTTTGTTTATGATATGAACTTGCATACAGGTGGATCTGGTTGGGTTGATTTTCTTCTTCTTGCTTGATTATATTGTTTTCTTCGAAGGGTTTTTCTCTTTCCTTTTTTTACTCCAACAGCATATATATACATATTGGTAGTTTGTCTGGCGTAATTGTTTTTATTTTTGAATCTGTGTTGGCCACTGAAGAATGCTGGTTTTGAGAAGTTGACATAATTTTCTTTTCTGACTAGGTAGATATCAGTGTTGAGGATTTTGATGTTTTGTTGTACTGACAATTGTTGTAGTTTTAGGTTCAGCAGGTGTTCTGGTTTTCTTAGGTAGAGAAAAGAAATTGCTTCAGTTATTGGAATGCTTTTGGAAAAACTGGTCAATTCCAAAAGTTGCTCCTGTTTCTTATACTCTAATCTTGAGTTCATGGATGAAATTTTTGTTTTTTCTTTTGAAACCAAGAATTTGATAAGTTTGACTGGCGCTGTTACTTTTGAGTCCTGGTGAGCCACTCTGTGCATTACTTTTATGCATAGTTGCATCTTGTAACCTATTTTTAAAGTTTGAAGTACCCTCATTGATTATGTTACCTGAGCTACATGTCCTTTATAAATGATTCTTCTTAAGGTTTGATTTTAGTTTATAGTTACTAGGTTTATTGTCCAGTTTTTTTTTGGCAGATGGAGTCAATTCAGCAAAACTATTATGATGATTCCGTGGAGCATGCATGTAATACTCCTCCAGGTTCACCTCATATAAGTGACGCAAGAGTTGGTGAAGAATACCAGGTGGAGATCCCCTCTATGATAGAAGAATCAGAGTGGCTTCGACTTCTTGTAAATCCTGCTGATTCAGAAATTATGGGTGATAGTTCACTTTCCTTTGCAATTGGTTTGCCCCTCTCAGTTACATGGATGCACAATGAAGGTTATCTTGCAGATATTGATGGTACAGTCAATGTTATTGCACTATCAAAAGAGATTAATTTACAAAAGAACAACATTTCAGGCAATGAGGAAGAATCGAAACTGATTTCAATTTGATTTGTGATGACAGGAGACAAAAATTCAGATCAACTGGGGAAAAGTAAAAATTATGTATTGGCCCCTGGCACATTGAGTAACTCCTGGAGTGAAGCTGATACAAGAAGTTTTCTCCTTGGTTTGTTTATTTTTGGAAAGAATTTTATCAAGATTAAAAGATTATTAGAAAACAAAGCCATAGGGGAAATGCTGTCATTTTACTATGGAAAGTTTTATAAATCTGATGAATATCGTAGATGGTCAGACTGCAGGAAGACAAAAGGAAGAAAATGCATTATGGGACAAAAACTCTTTTCTGGGCAGAGGCAACAGGAACTATTATCTCGATTGATTCCTCATGTATCAAAAGAATCTCAAGATAGTTTGCTTCAGGTATCAACTATCTCATCTCAATACTTTGTTGTTAATGAATTACAAGTATATTTCAAATGCCTAATGGTTGTCTTACCTTGTATCTCTGCATTCTCGGATTTTAGAGTTTCTCTATTTTCATGAGTCACTTCTATTGCAAATTACACTTTTTATTTTCTCTGTAATTCTAAATTTATCCTTTAAATAACTTTTAGAATTGGGATGATTTTAAGTAAGGCAATAATGATTTGATCTTTGTGGTGTGCTGTACATTTAATGTTTTCTGACCTTTTTTATGGTTATTTTTATCATATAGGGGAATTGAAACTATTAGCATCACAGGTTTCAATATCTTTTGGAAGTTCTCAATTTATTCTGCTTGTGAGCTTCAAATGATACTTTTGATTGTTTCTCCTATTCCATTTGATGCTGGAAAGTAAAAAGCTTTACTATTGACAAAGTATCTTCGTGAGAATGACACATTTTAGAATAGATAAGATGTCATGGTATTGAATTTGGACAAACTGATTGTTGTTATTAATATTATGCTACTGTGATCATGTGTTGTACCTATGATGATTTGAACGTATGGTCAATGGTAATTAGTTTTTATCACTGCAGTTATGTCATTTATGTGCTTCACATTTTCATTGGTTTGGTGTATACAATCAATCAGGTTTCTCAGTCCTATGTGGAAGGAAGAGTTTCTCTTGAAGATTACATTTTATCTATGAAGTCTACTGTTGGACTCGGTGTTCTTGTGGAGGCAGTTGGTATTGGAAAGGAGAGGGAAGACCTTACAAGCCTTGATGTGGAACTTGGGAAGAACAATTGGGTTTTTTCAGGACCAACTAGTCAAGCTTGGTCTTCTCTTGGACCCAGTGATATAATAAAATATTTGACAGGAGGATTGCGACTGAGCAAAGCCAAAAGTAATGATCTTTTCTGGGAAGCTGTTTGGCCTCGCTTACTGGCAAGAGGTTGGCACTCTGAGCAACCACAACATCACAGTTATGTCTGCCCCAAAGATTATCTAGTTTTTCTAATACCTGGCGTTAAGAAATTTTCAAGGAGGAAACTTGTAAAAGGTGATGATTACTTTGATTCTGTTAGTGATGTCTTGAACAAAGTTGTTGCTGAACCTGGTCTTCTTGAGCTTGAAGATGAAACTAGAGTTGGTAGCGGCAATGAAGAGCAAGAAAAGGGATTGAATAAGGATGATCAATATAATTATCGTCGTCAATGTTACCTCAAGCCCCGAGCTTCTACCACTGATCATATAAAATTCATGGTTATTGATACCAGTTTGATGCACAAAGGGAAGTTTTCTGATATAATGGAATATAAATCTGCACCTGTTAAGTTAGCTGGTAAAATTGAGGCAAATGCTGCTGGTATTACGACTAAAGGGGCTAAACAAATGAGGAAAGTAAACCATAGCAAGGATCTGTCTAAAAAAGTTAATAAAAAGTTGACAAAGTTCACAGTTATTGATACCAGTATGCTTAATGTAGGAAAATTATTGAAAGTGAGAGAACTGAGATGTCTTCCAGTTGAATTAGAGTTTGCATCTAAGAGGACTGCATCTAAGGATAGGTCTTCTGGTGAAGATATACCAAGCGTGATAACATGTGACAAAAGGAATATTAGTAATACTGATAACCGAAAAGGCATATCTGAGAATCATGGTACCAGTAAAAAAGAAGCAAATGATAAGTCAGATAATAATGGAAACAAGATAGTAGAAAGGCAGAAAAATCAGATGGTAGAAAGGCAGAAAAATCAGAAGATCCGTGTGTCTAATTGTAATCAACTAAAGAGTACAGTAAAACATCAATTCAGTCGGAGGGCAAGAGCAGATCACTGTAACCAAACAGTTCTTCCCATTAAAAGGAGAAGATTGACTGCTTGTGTCAAGGCAGAGACTAGTCGCGCCATTGAAAATTCCTCAGGAGGTTTGGAATCTGAAAATTTGGCATTCTCTCAGTCATCAAGCTTTCTAGATTCCAACCAAAATGTTTGTGATTCAGTTAGTCTTCAGCCGACTGGAAGTTCAATTACTTCTCCAGCTGATAGAAATGTGGAAGTGAATAATGAGGAAACCATTCTCAATGAAATTTGTCAACACAGGAGCAGTTCTTGTGTTAAAGTCGAGAAATGTGAATCACATATGCCGGCCACCTTGAACACACCCCAGGTTCCATCGAATTCCAAAGACAGTGAAATGATGGGTATAGGGAATGAAAACAGGCAGTGCCTTAAGGCAAAGGGTCCATGTTTGTCAAGTGATGCTCAGGGGGTAGTTGAGAATGAGAAGCCGCAAAGAACCTCTTATGATGTTGGTTCTGTGGAGCAGCAGTCAGATACAAATCCTAGGAGACAGAGCACAAGAAATCGACCATTGACAGTTAAAGCATTGGAATCTCTAGAAAATGAATTCTTACAGGTGCAAAGGAAGCAAAAAAGGAAAGATATCCTGCCACATATAGATGCTTTCAGCCCTTGCCGCAGGGCTCGTACAAGAGGCAAAACAAACCTGCATCGTCGCAATTCTGATCATGGCACTGCAGTTGTGAAAGAAAAGCATTTGAATGAAGATGAGAAAATGGAGGTTGTGGAGTTGGTGGAATATTTCCAAGCCACTAAATTAAATTAAAGAGGAGAATCTATTATACTAGGTATCATCACTGAAGCTACCACTCATCATGGATGTTTGGTTTTCAGAAACACAATGGATTTTCAAAGTACTGATGTTTCTACTGTCTAACATACAAATTATGTTCTAAAGGTGTGAGAGTTCTGTACAGAATTTTGCCATAATTTAAGAGAATGTTACCAAGATAGCCTTTGGTTTTTAAATGGAGTAGGAAATCACTGCTTTAATCTTTGTACTCTTGTTTCTTCAAATGTTGTGCTGAACATATTAAGTCCATTAGATATAAGTTTAAACTATATAAATAAACATAAACTTTATAAAGTTGAGTTAAAATTTACTTAGTAGTATGTGACATAAAATCTTGTGGAATCATTTCAAGTTCTAAGTATTATACAAAACTATGAACAAATTTGATATACTAAATTTGTGTAGTGATGCTATAATATGGTATTATCAATTCTAATGGAGTAAGAGAAACTATCTTATCTTTTTTCAAAGTTGGAACTATTGTAATAAACCAAGCAAATTGGTATGGTACCCCTTTAGCCATATCTTCTCAAGAAAGATATGATTAAAGCAAATTTGCTTGGTATGGAGTAAATTGGTATGGTACAAGAGTCAACAGTTATATAATGTCCCTTTCTAAAAAAACTATTCTTCCATTGGTAAAGTATATAATAAGAAGTTGAAATTGTTATGATTCATTTGGTTTAGAAGTGTTTGTTATGTTTTGTATTTTCACTTTTCAATAATAAAAACTTCATACTGCTTATGCTTTGTTTCGTGTTGTTTACATTATTTCTTATAATATTTTTTTGAAAATACAATAGAGTAAAAATGAATTAACAAATTTATAATTAAAAATAAAAAAAATTTTGTCAGTAAACAACCTCTTATATACGTGTAGTGTTCTGAATGGAATGTTGCCACCTCTCTGGAAAACAAAGTGAATTTGGGTTCAATAATTACGTATAGCTGTGAACTCTACAGTGAAAGTGAAGTGTTACCCAATTTCTAAATGCTAACTTGTTCTTCTAAACAATGTGACTGGTTTGAAGGATGATTTTTAACACATCAATTATGCTTATCCATTACCCTGTTTGTAACATCCAATTTAATCCAATACAGTAGTTGGAAGATATAATAATATAAGATATGAATACTGTTATACTTGGATATACTATAATATACAACATATTACACAAAAATAATATAAATATACTGTATGAAAATAAAACATACCAGTAACTTCTTCACTCTTACTTGGTATATTATTTTTAGTAGTAAATACAATTATAACAATTCACACAAATATATAAAATTAAATTAAAATTTTAAAAAACCATTCACACTATATAGATGATATACATATAGATTAATGTGCCTAAGGGAATGAATATGTATATATGAATTTATATGTACACGAATGTGTCAATCAATCACATTATCCTCTCAAGATATTACGTATACAACACATTATAATTGACTCACTTTTAATTAAAATTATAGGACTCTTCAATTGATACAATGTAACTTTTTTTTTATGAAGACGCTTCCTGAAATATTGATGTATCCTACGGTTTTCTAGGCACCACCAAACTGACTATTCAGGCTAATCATCAAGTCAATCATTCAGACTGATCTCTCAGGTTAATTATCAGGTCGACCACTCAGGCTAAGTACTAGACCGATCATCCAGGTCGATCATTCAGACCAACTATCAGACCGATTATCCAGACCGACCACCCCGACTAAGTACCAGACCGATCATCCATGCCGACCACCCATGCCAACCACCAGGTTGATTATCCAGATCGACCATCCAGGCCGACCACCCACCAGGTCGACCACATGGGTAGATTATAAACGAAAATAACTCATTAAAACCCTAATGCAGATTAAGGTGTGATTGGACCGTTATTAGACCAACGAAAGGTAAAGGCCCATCACAACTAGTATATAAAGGTCTCAGGTATGACTTTAGGATCACGATGCACATTGTATGCATCACTTGCTTAGTTAACCGATCAGTTATATTACTAACTTGAGCATCGAAGTGCCTTTGACAGGTACACTCCCGCATGACTTCCACAAGAAGGAGGGAGAGCGAACAATGTAATTGGAGGATGGAGGACCACTAAGGAGCTTGCCCGAGTCTTCAAGACAACTTGGAGTGTTTTGAGTAAAGGACTTCAACCCTATAAACGAAACATTTTGGCGCCCACTGTGGGACCCGGATGAGTATCCCCATTGTAGCCATAAGGAACCAATGAGTGGTTCTTTAAAGTACCTAGAGTATCCAGCCTCGGCCATCCAACCTCGGCCATCCAACCTCAGCCATCCAACCTCAGCCATCCGACCTCGGCCATCCAACCTCAGTATCCAGCTGAGACCATTCGGTCTCAGCCATCTAGTGTCAGTATTCGTCATCAACCATTCGGTCTCGGCCATCCGACCTCAAGTATCTGGCCTCGACCATTCGGTCTTGGCCATCCGGCCTCAAGTATCCATCCTCGCCCATCTGACCTCAGTATTTGTTCTCGACCATTCGGTTTCGGCCATCTGGCCTCACGTGTCTAGCCTCGGTCATCCAGCCTCGATCATCCGACCTCGACCATTCTGCCTTGGCCATCCGACCTCAAGTATCCGGCCTCGGCCATCCGACCTCAAGTATCCAGCCTCGACCATCTGACCTCAATATCCGGACTCGACCATTCGGTTTCGGCCACCCGACCTTAGTATCCGGCCTCGACCATCCAACCTCGACCATCCGCCTTGGCCATGCGGCCTCAACCGTTCGACCATACCTTGGCCTCAACTTCTCGGCCTCCCATTGCCTGGCAGGTACTTAGCCAAATTTGGCCTCAAGTGCTTAGCCTCAATCGTTCGGCCATATCTTGTCCGCACAAGTACTTTCTCAAACTTGGCCTCACCGGTACTCGGCCAACCATTCGGCCTCAATCATTTGGCCATATCTTGACCTCAACTTCTCGACCTTCCATTGCCTCCTAGGTACTTATCCAGATTTGGCATCAAGGGTTCAACTATTCGGCCATTCGACTTCATAGCTATTCGGTCATTTGACCATTCAGCCTCACTTAAAGTTTTATTTTAGTTGATTGCTCATTGTATATCTCCTTTTTACCAAAGCTAATACAATGATTAAGTACTTCATCTATAGCAAAATTGTGAAGGAAGAAAAACGGGACCAGACGAACAAATAGACTCGTCAGCACAAACCCAAGTTGATGAACAAAGCGTTCCGAAAGGAATCACTGTCAGTTTGGCCGGGCGATGAACGACGAGTTTCGAGAGGAACCACTACTGTTCGGTATGAACAACACCCAAGTTGATGAACGGAGCGTTCCAAAAGCAATCACTATCAGCTTGGTCAAGCGGTGAATGACCAGTTCCGAGAGGAACCACTACCGTCTGGTACGAACAATGCCCAAGTTGATGAACGAAGCGTTCCGAAAGGAATCACTATCAATTTGGTCGGGCGATGAACAACGAGTTCCGAGAGAAACCACTATCACCGAGTATGAACAACGCCTAAGTTGATGAATGGAGCGTTCCGAAAGTAATCACTATCAACTTGGCTAGGCAGTGAACGAGAAGTTCCGAGAGGAACCACTGCAGTTTGATACGAAGAACGCCAAGTTGATGAACAAAGCGTTCTGAAAGGAATCACTATCAACTTGGCCTCAATTGCTCGACTTTCCATGGCCTCAGGTACTTAGCCAAATTTGGCATCAAGTGTTCAACTATTCAGTCATTCGACCTCAACTATTTGGCTATTCAGCCTGACTATTCGGCCATTCAGTCTCAACTATTCGGCCATCTGACCTCAAATATTCGGCCACCCAACCTCAACTATTCGATCATCCGGCCCCAACTGCTCGGCCATTCGGCCTCACAGGTACTCGGCCATTCGGCCTCACAGGTACTCGGCCATTCGGCCTTAACTGCTCAACCTTCCATGGCCTCACAGGTATTCGGCTACTCGACCTCAATTGTTCGACCTTCCATGGCCTCACAGGTACTTAGCTAAATTTGGGTGTTAAACTATTAGGCCATTCGACCTCATAGTTATTCAGCCATTCGGCCCCACAACTATTCAACCATTCGGCCTCAACTATTCGGTCATTCGGCCTCACAAGTATTCGGTTGTTCGACCTCAACTATTCGACCATTCGGCCTTAACTGCTCGGGCTTCCATTGCCTCATGTATTGGGCCATTTGACCTCAACTACTTGGTCTTCCATGGCCTCACAGGTACACAGCCAAATTTGGCCTCAATTGTTCAGCCTCAACTGTTCGGCTTCAAAGGAATCCCGATCGACCTCACCAAAGGTCGGTGACCGTGGATCTGCACCAGAGGAGTTTCGATTGGCCTCACTGAAATTTAATGACAGTAGATCTCCACGACATGTCACTTAAGTAGGAAGCCTATCCAGATCGGCCGACCAAGGCGCTACCCGTTTTAATCTTCAAACTAGTCATCTTAATCATCAAACATAAAAGACATAGAGACAAAAACCAATTGGAGAATCCGTTTTTATCAGGAGTGGCATGTGTAGAACCCCTTCGCATAATCAACATCATGCTCAGGCTTGGGAGGCTTGTGTACCGTGCGGTCTCTTGGGCACCACCAGGCCAACCACCAGACCATCATCCATGCCGACCACCCAGTCCAACCACTAGGCCGACCACCTAGGCCAAGTACCAGGCCGACCATCCAAGTCGATCACCCCCCAGGCCGACCACATGGTTAAATTATAAACGATAATAACTCATTAAAACCCTAATGCAGATTAAGGTGTGATTGGGCCGCATTAGGCCAGCGAAAGGGACAGACCCATCACAACTAGTATAAATAAAGGTCTCGGGATCACGATGCACATTATATGCATCACTTGCTCAGCTAACTGATCGATTATATTACTAACTTGATTGTCGGAGTGCCTTTGACAAGTACACTCCCGCACGACTTCGAAAAGAAGGAGGGAGAACGAACAACGTAGTAACTTGGAGGATGGAGTACCACTAAGGAGTCCGTCCGATCTTCAAGACAACTTGGAATAACCACTAAGGAGCCCGTCCGATCTTCAAGACAACTTGAAGTGCTTTAAGTAAGAGACTTCAATCTTAAGACAATCTAATAACTTTTTAGGTTTAATACCCAATTTTGTCGTCAGTTTGGTTCGGAAATCTCAATTTAGTCCCTCATTTTAAAAGTGTTTGAAATGAGTCTTCTCTTTTAAAATTTCGAGTCAAATTAGTCCCTTCCGTTAAATATAACCAAACAGCGTTAATAGGGTGATGATCTGGCATCAGTTACTGGTTACGTGTCATAATTTGCTTGTGTGCGTCCTGACGTGTTCTGAAGATAGGGTTTTATTAAAAATTTAGATTTTTTTTAATTGGTCCTCAAAACTCTCGAATAATTCAAAACAACCAGAACCACTGTCTCAATCTCGCAGAAATAGGTTTGATTATGTGCTTCAGCTTCCCATCCCATCCTTCTTTTGAGCTGGACGATTTCGCTGCAGGGAAGGCAGAGATGACGGTAAGGGTTACCGAGAGTTTGAGTAAGTCGAAGCGGTTGTGGTTTGGGGTTTTGTGGTTGTCGTCTTTGTTGGATTTTGTGGTGGGAATTCAGGAGAAGACGGAAGGGTAATAAGGGGATTTTGGAGGGCTTCTGAATTTGGGGTTTAGGAGAAATGAGGATGAAGAATAACGAAGAAGTGCAAGCCGTGACGCATAAGTGCCCCAATGCCGCCACCACCTCGCGCCTCATCACCTTCGTCTCGTGAGTTCGTCTTCTCGTAGGAAGATCCAGAAACAAACCACAAAATCGCAGAAAGGATTTTATTCAGAAATGATTTTTTAATTGGGGAAGAAAGGATTTTATTCAGAAATTGGCTGCGGGCAACAATCCGGTCGAAGAGCTCACCCCCCTCGCAGAGCTCCATAACGAGGTGAACGACATTGTCGTCCTCACAGGCTTCGCGGAGTGGCACGATTCTGGGACTCTCGGGAAGGTGGCGCATGATGGCAACCTTGCGGCGGACATCCTCGACGTCGACAGCCGTCCTTAGCTTCCGCTTGGAGATGCTTTAGCAAGCGAGCAGCTCGCGCGTGTCACGGTCGATGCAGAGGTAAGTCACGCCGAGCTCGCGGTCCACGAGGTAGCAGTCCTCGATGTTCTCCTTGGGCACGCCAGCGAGGACCGTGATCGGCGCCTTCTGTTTGACAGCCTCAGCCCCGGAACCGCGCTTGCCATGGTGGTCTGCGTTGGAGAAGCTCGATTTGACATCCTCGCGGGCCACGGCGGCCGGGATCTGCAACAGTTTCCCATGGTAGGAGGAGCGGAGATCGCGGTGAAGGGGAGGGTTTCAGAGGAGATGGTGGACGAGGCGTGCTATCGTTTCACATCATAATGCGGAAACCCTAACCCTAGAATGTGATTTTGAAAAAGAAGGTGTGATTGAAACGAAGGTGACGAAGACGAGACGAAGAAGAAGAGTAAGAGAGTGAGAATGAGTGTGAGTGAGTAGCGAGTGAGGTGAAGGTGGATGTGTGAGGGTGTTTTCGCCATTTCATATATAAATTTAAGGTTTAATACCACGTAAGCACGCAGACAGTTGTGTTTTGACACCTAATCACTAATTACTGCCAGATCATCATTCCATTAACTCCGTCTGCTTATATTTAACGGAAGGGACTAATTTGACTCGAAATTTTAAAAGAGAAGACTCATTTCAAACACTTTTAAAATGAGGGACTAAATTGAGATTTCCGTACCAAACTGAGGACAAAATTGGGTATTAAACCAACTTTTTAAGACAATCACTAATATTAAAGTTCACTGGAACTTGAATTTATTTTAAGACAATCCAATACCTTTTTTCAATTATTTCTTCTTTAAAATATTCATCTATTAGATCCAAATAAATCAAAAATCTAAAGTGATTCCATATTGTTGATAATAGAATGACTTGATTTCTCACACCAAGAGGGGGGTGAATTGGTGAAATGTAAAAAAAAGTTTTCTTTAAATCTTTTTCGCAAAGTGGATGCCTTTAAAAGGTTTCTTAAAATGCAAGGAAAAAGATTTGTTTATGCAGCGGAAATGTAATCAATTTAATGCAGTATGCAGTCAACTAAATAAAAGTGTAGGGATAGAAAGATCAAACACTTGGTTTTTATACTGGTTCGGTCAAGCCTATGCACTATAATGATCAAGGTTTTTACAACAAGGTTTTTATAGCAACCTCACGTCAAAAATATAAAACACCTCTCTAACCCTCTAATCAAAATATAGGCATATACAAAACAAACTAGCAACAAGAATCCCCTCTCCTGCAGTCCAACCCTTTGAGCCACCCTCAAATTCAAGAACGCAACACACTCTTCTTCCTGTAATCACAACAGGGAAACAACAAACCAATCTTTACAAGATTGTAGCCTCTAATCTTTCAGTAACACCCAAACATGCAGATATGATAAGCCTTTTGTAAATGTAGTTAACTTGTTCTTTAAGAATTCACAAGTAGATGAACACCACAATCACTTCTTGTTTCTTGGAGCTTTTCCCTTTCTCTGTAAGAATGCACTTTCTGCAAAATATCACAAAACTGTTAGAATAAAAAAAGTACTTACAAAGATCAAGTTTGCGTCAATTTATAGATTTTCACAATTCAGACGCATTTTAATCGACTTAGCTACTAATGCAGTCGAATGTAACAATTCAGTCAAAGCAGTTAGCAGCAATTAATGCAGTTAAATGAATGTGCAATTAATGCAATCGATCCATAATAAATGTTTGGTCAACATATATAAAAATATAGTCGTTGTAACATTTAACACAAGCATTAATAGAGTTTCAAAACTGTAACAGACTTAGTCGAATGCAAGTTGCATATAATCGACTATGTAACGCAGTTAAACATAGTTTTGAAAAACTTCTTCTTTGAAAAACCTCACAGCACACTTTTATCAAGTTTGTCCAAAGCCACGAGTTTTAATCGATTCACCCCATAATTAATGAAGTCGACTTAAAGCTGTTGTTTTGCCACACAGTAAAAAGTTCAATATAAGTGCTTGTGGTTTTCATTCTGTAAAACATCAGACATGCATTCACCAATAAAATCAATTATATAGCATAGTGAAATGCAATGTATCAACACAATCATGTTCTTCATGCTTTAAACAAATTTATACATTGATCAAAACATGTAGCATGTAAGCAATAAAACATGTAACACATAAACATCACATGTGTTAGTAATTATGTTGTCATCATAAAAAACCAGAAGCTCTGAGATTGTAGGTTCAGCTAAACCAATGCTCTTCCTATCAACAATCTCAACACATATTATTATTATTTTTCAAGCTGTAAAATAAATAAAAATAAACCAATTTATATGCAAAATAAAATTGAAAGATAAATAGTTGTTTGATTTTTTTATAAATGTAATATCTCATTTAATAATATAAACTATTAAAAAAAACATCATATATTATCTATTTAATAGTATAAACTATTAAACAAAAAATCATATTATGACAATGCACTACACACAGATAAGATGCATATAAAATATTAATATAGTTATCCAAAGTAATAATTATACTAACATGCTATATGTACAAGGTCACACAAAAATGAAATAATTTTTTCAAAAGATAAGAAATTGTAATACAAAAAAACTAGCTAAAAACATAAAGAGTCACTCAACAGCTTCCTCGACCTTCACTAAAGGCATGTCTGCACCTAATTCCTCATCTGCTCACATTAATAGATTATTGCAAAAGAGAAACATCACAAAAAGAAGGGTAAGCTAGTATTTAAAAGGGAACATCTTAAACAATTTAAAACATATAACATATTATCTCAATGATTAAAAGTACAATAACTCATATGAACATTCATATAGAAAACTCTAGACTCAATTATCTGGATATATACTTTGACATAGGGTTTCACTGTATGTGTGCACTCCTAGTAGTATTTATGATCTGTAGAGTCATAAACATAGGGGTTATAACCTACTACTTACGAGGTTAATTTTTCACGCCTAAGACCAAAAGTCTAGAGTAAAGACCTCTTGCCATTCTCTCCCCTATCCCATTAATCTTTATATGAGTTGAGTGGCTGATATTACATTAGGATATCTCATTTTTGAACTCCCATATGTCAAGCATACATTAACAATTCGTCAAGACATAGAATTTCTACTTGAATTCTCTTAATAACCAAACCACACATCAACATATCAAAATTCTCATACACACACACACACACACACATATGTAGTCATCTAGCTTTCCTTATCTGATAGATGACCAAAAATCAAGAGGGTCCTATAAGACAGTTCCACAAGCACAAGACACTCTATTTGCTCTTACGAATAATAGAAACATGATCAAGGCTCACCTTTAGAACCATTTATCAACAAAGAATCTTATAAAAGACTCAAATGTCACATGCAAGCTAAGGTAGCTCACATGAATGAAGGAAAATAACATAAATCAACTTACTATTTTACAAAAATGATTGATTGAAGTAGAAGATCTAGCCTCAAGGATCACTCAAGCAATCTTTGATCTTTAGAGAGTTAAACAAAGAGTCAAAATTCTTAGAGAGAGGATAAAGAGCTCTAAGAACAAAAGTCTAGAGAGGTGGTATGGTTTTAGATAATGAAAATCATTTATATAAATTATATTTATCCGTTAAAATTTTAACATTAAAATAACTAAATCTCATTATTTAAAACACGCTATCACCTCTAAGACATTATTTTCTAGGCTCTTACAATAGAAATCAAAATAATTAATCTTTAATTTAGTGTAATTTATCACTATTATATACACCTGATCCAACAAATATAAACACTTAATCAACATTATTGACCTAGAATGACTAAATAATAGATATTTGTTGATGATGTTATTGTATATTAACGTAGTATATGGTCAAATCTCGATAGTTTGATTACATCATAAATATCTTTTCATATCATATATCAACAAAATATATGGTTAATCTAGTTAAATAATATATGATTATTATTATTATGTTGATTCTTCATAAATATGGTAAACTTTTATTATCTTTTATTCTATAATAGATTTCATAGAGCCCAAAAATCCTATAAATACTCGTGGTATTTCTGCAAATAGTACAATGACATTCTCATAATCACCATTCTACTCTCATAAATCCTAAAACTCTCTTATTGACTTCAACATTAGTGAATCTTTTGTAGGTGGATCTTTCTGCTTTGGACAACCATATATTCGATTCCAGCCATTAGGAGCATTTAGGCCATCACTTGGATTTTGCCACCTCTCCAATGGTTCACACTCTATATTCAGGTAAGAACATTTGGAGCTCACTGTGAGGACCAAGTAAAACTTTATCTTGCTTTCACATTTTTCTACTATTATCACCTTGTGTAAAGATAGTCCATCATTACTAACAATTGTCACACTCGTGCTACCATGAGCATTTATGATCAAAATTTTTATAATGCCTTTGAGAAGTATGTTGGCCTCACTTTGTAATCCCTTTGAGGAGTATGATGGCCTCGTGAAATAAAATCGCATAAAAAATAGCATGAGATGAATAAAATATTTTTGAGTATTCTAATGTTTACTGATGTAGCTAAAGTTACTTGCAGTCTCGTTCAATGTCACTACTGATGTTGTCGAAAATGGTTGACTAGAGGTCAAGGCTGTGGATCATGGTAAGGATTGATCTTGTGGAGAGAACCCCTCTGAAGAAAGGATAATATAAGGGAAAGGATCCATTTTTAGCATGATGAAGATAAAGGAGAAATCTTAGTTTTCAATTTTTTTTAGAAGAGGGAAAATGACTCTTCTCACATGTCACTACAAAAAATCGTGTAAATTTTGCTACAATTCGCATCACCACAAAGCATAATTTTTTAATTAATTTCATAATTTATAAAATCTACTTTTTATATTGATAAATAAAAAAACAAAAAATTATAACCTTACACAACAAAAATTAACCAACTTATAATTTCATTGATGATTTAAGATAGCACGGTACGTTTGTTCACAATTACAATGTAAACATCAAGAAAAATACAAAGTATTGATAGTTATGATTTTACATCTAAATATTAAAAAAAATGATTAATGATTCCAACTTCCTCCAGTTGATTCTCTTCGATGTTCTACATGACTTACAGTTGGGGTAGTAGTGACACAACTTCAAGATATAACAAAATGCCTAAAAAATCATGTTCAATAAATGATGTGATGTTAATGGATGAATAAACAAGGCTAACATAACACAATGTATCACCTACATTCAACTTCAAAAGTAAAAAAGGTAATGCACAAGTATAACCTTTTAAGTTGAGTAAAATAAAAACAATGTAGAAGAATCTTATAGTTATGAACTTAAAGGGCTAGTGAGGGAGATTACCAAGCTTAATGGATGAGGATTTAGACTTGAGAGTAGAGATATTGGTTCATATGAGAAAACACCTCCAAGGCTTACATAACCAAAACAAGTATGACACACTTCTTTACTAGCTGGATTAGGGGATGCACAAAACACCATGTATAATGCCCCAACTAAATTATTTATTGTTGATGCCATTGGATGCAATAAGGAACCATTATGAAGTGATAAGATATATGAGTAAAATGTTTTACTTGGAATCTTACACAAACAACTTGGGAAAGAGCCCAATAGTCCAAATGTCAGGAACAACTCAATCACTCTAGCAACCACAAAGGTTAGGAATAATCTTGATCTCCAAACGTCAGCATCAACAAAGTAGACTAGAAAAGGAGTAACTCAACATGAAAACACCCCAATACTTAAGCAAGAGCAACTTAACATTCTAATACCCAAGTATAGGAATAACTCAATCTTTCAGTACCTGAGTACAAGAAAAACTTGACTTCCAATATCTAAGTACAGGAGTAACTCAGTATTCCAGTACCTGAGTACAAGAACAACTCAACATTCCAATACCTTAATATAGGAATAACTCAATTTTCCAGTACTTGAGTACGAGAACAACTTAGTGTTCCAATACCTAAGTATAGGAGTAACTCAACGTTCTAGTACCCGAGTAGAAGAACAAATCGATTATCCAATCCCGAGTATAAGAGTGACTTAGGGTTTCAATATCCAACTACAAGAGTTTCTCAACATGAATTTACCTGAATACGGGAGCAAAAGTTGTTCAACATTCCAATACCATACTACAAGAGTAGTTCAGAGTATAGGAAAAACTCGACATTCCCTGCATTGTTAGTTCATATTAGGAAAACAATAGTCAAACAAAGGGCATCCCAATGAACATAGATAGCTCAAATATCAAACTTGATGAGATAATCAAGTAAGAAAGGCAGTGACAAAGCATATAAGAACCTTGACGTTACAATACCTGAGTTCAAGAAAAAATGTTCCAAAAGGTAAAGAAAGTTCAACGATGCTCAAGATTTAAATAAAAGGAAATTTTGCACCTAACTAGAACAAACCATATCGCATTACAAACTCCCTCAAGAATAGAGCCTATAAGGTAGAAGAACTTAATGGAAAGTTAATTGTTGATGTCACCTCGAGATAAAGCTAAATAGGAACTAAGTGTGAGGACAACCGCCTAAATAATGTAAAGCCTGCCTTGGCAGCACATGAGTCTACCTAAGTCGGTAGCACAAGTTAAAGCCTGTCTTAACATCGCATGAGCCTACCTAAGACAATGGTACAAGTTAAAGCCCACCTCAGCAGCACATGAGCCTACCTAAGACGATAGCATATGTTAAAGACGATACGTATGTCAATAGGCCACATGGTCAAACACGACCACCAACAATTGCAACAACTTAATCCACCTGCAAGAATAAACCAACTACAACTTGGCCAAAGGGTCAATTACTCTTGCAATGAGTTTGTTCCACTTGCCAGTCAAACTTCCGAGCTAAATAATATTAACAAATGGTCAAATACACAAAAGAACACGATCCAGCAAGGCCCATTGAAAGTTATTGGTCTAAATTGGCTAAATAATATTAACAAAGGTATTTGTCGACGTAACTAGTATATATTAACAAAATATATGATCAAATCTTGGTAGTTTGATTATACCATAAATATCTTTTTATACCATATATCAACATAATATATTACAATTATTATCATGCTCATTTATTATAAATATGATAAGTTTTTATATCTTTTATTTATAACAAATTTTATAAGACTAAAAAATCGTATAAATTTATGTGATATTCCCTCCAGGAGTACAATCACATTTTCATAAAACTATTCTACTCTCCTAGATTATAAAACTCTTTTACTAACTTGAACATTAAACAATCTTTTACAAATAGATAATTTTCCTTCTACAACAATGAATTTGATTCTAGCCATCGTTTCAAATCATGATAAACAACTATCATTTTCATTTGTTTTTTCATATAATTGTAATTGAATCTCGATATTCATTTCATCTTAACGTTTTTGTTTGAATTTAAAACAAAATGTAAAGTATTTTTCTCAGTACCTTTTTAAATAAGTAATAAAACTTTAAATAAGTAATAAAACTTTTCAGATAGTCAACAACATTTTTTTTAAATTGTACAACATTACTAGCAAATTAACTATAAAAAATCTGATAAGATTTATTATTTTATTATTTAAATTAACATGAATATTTTAAAAAAAGTTATGGAATAAAAGAAGGAGCTTAATAAGGCCAAAGCAATATCTGAATGTTAGATTTTTATTCCCTCATTTGTTAAGTTTATCATAACTATAAACTAATTAGGCTTAGCTTTTTTGGTACTCCTATTTTGTGGTTCTCTCAGATTTTTTTTTTAGAAAATTTGATTATATTAACATTTAACAAAAATTCAGTTGTGATACTATTGAATATTAACATTGTACAAATAAAATGTTGGAAGGTGACGCTGGTAAAGAAAATAAATTATTAAATAATTTTAACTTGTTTTTAAGATTTATTCTAAATTATAAGTTAAAAATAGCTGTCAAGAACGAATAAAACTAGAAAATTTGAAACTTATGTTTTTATGTAATGTAATTGGTTAGCTTGAAAATGGGCCCAATTTGAAGTTGGACTTTCTAATAAGCTAGGTATAGTTTGGGTGGTCAAATGCCAATGCCAAGACAAATTAGGGGTAATGATAAAGCGTTTCAAGATATTGTGCTACACCAAAACGAATATAAATGAACTTTTTTAATATTTTCTTTATTAGTTAAAGTTATAAAGAATAATTGAATAAGTTGGAAAACGACCAAACTTTATCATTTTTAATAAATTTTAATCAATCAAAGCAGGTTTAATGTATTAAAATACACGTTGGTAAAATTGGTGTTCTAAATTTGATTCTTGTGTGCCCCTAATTTTTGTGTGGATTTCAATAATATTTTGCTGTAAGTCAAGTTTGACAAAGGTGTGCAGAGCTTTCAATTTGACCATGCTTACTGTTTACACGTTTTTGGTAAGATACTTGAATTCAGGTCCAATTTAGTCTAAAAATAGTAAGATTTGAATTATATATTATAATTTACAGTCACTTAATATTTAGATGATATAACATCAAATTATCCTTCTACATCAATAAATCAAGCATTAATCATGTTCAAGATCCCCATCCTATAAAAGTTTAAACTCTCATTTGGTTCTCGTATTTGTGTGTCAATCTCAAGTGAGTCATCGTTTTTTTTTCGGTCTCAATCGGGTCCATAAACTTGTAAAAATGAGCCAATTAAGTCCTCTTCGTTAAGTTTTCGCTGACGCCGTTTACAGTTGCTGACATGGTGCCCACTTAATATGTTGATGTGTATTGTTTGATTACGTAGAATTTTTATTTAAATTAAAAGATTATGAAATGACAAAATTTAATTGGTTAATGTTAAAATTATAGGGTTTTCTCTTTGTGTGATTGGAGTTTCGAATGTGTGCGCATGTTTTGAATGGAGGTGCAAGCTGCCATGGTTGCGTGAGATTGATGATGGAGGTCGCAATTGAGAATATGTTCGCGGTCTGGTTCTCTTTGCAGATGCGTGTTTATGGTGATGTGCGAAGATGGTGTTCAAGCATGGTGGAGATCGCGAGTAGGGTGGTCTCTACAGCGACGACTTCTACTCCAATTGGGTTTTTAGATCTCTATATTTCTCTCGCAGGTTGAAGGCTTATGCGCGGAGGAAAGATAATTGTTGGTAGCGTTGGAGCAGCACCGTGGTTTCAATGGATTCTTTACCAATATCTGGGAGGACTTCCCCCTGAGGATGAAAATTCCAACATTAAAAGCTCCCATAACTCAACATTAATATCAATAACTCAACATTAATATCAATAATTCAACATTAATATTCAAATTTTTATCTGTATGTGGCTTTTGGGTGTACAAGAAAAGTTACAATTTCTCCCTGAGAACAACGTTCTTTGCCTCAATAAAAAAGTGTTGAAGATCTATAATCCTTGTTCTGTAACAAACTACAATTGGTATGGACAAAACTTGGATACAGTTTTCCAAGTGTTAAACACAACACAAGTCCAGTATTTAAACCATAAGTTTAATTTGACAGTTAAACTTCTGTCAATCTTGTAATTTTGTATTATCAATTTATCAACCTAGTTCATACCTTACTGTCAATACTTAATTGTAATATCAGTTTCTGAAAGCTCCCTATTTTATCCTACAAACAATCAATATATGAAAAGTTACCAACGAGTCGAAAGAATTATATACGAGCTTGTATATCATGCGCAAGAGCAATGGCTAGCTATAAGCCTTCATTGGTACAGGTAAGATGTAAAATATTCTCTTACAAATTAAGTTTGTTGGGATTACCACCATAGCTGTATTTCTTCTGGTTTTGAAGCTATGATCTAATTTTTCTTTTGAGGGCAATCAAATCTCATCTTCTGGCTCAGACTTCAGTATGCTGTGGTTGTATAACAAATGAACAAATTTGTGCATTTCTTTATCTTCATGTCTGGCATGTTTATGATTTTCATTTTTTCTTTCAGTTTGAAGGTGGTATGTCACATCTTCCGTTGCTTGATCCTTCAATGCATGCAATACCTTTATCACCACTAGAATGGAAAGAAAGATTGGAAGCAATCAATAAAACTGATCTTAGAGCAAAAGATTATCATGACAGAGATTTCATTCTATTGGATGTCAGAAATGGTATAAGTTCTAAAGTTCCAAAGTGAATCTACCATTATTTCCTTAATTTAAACTTTCCTAACTGTTCTATTTCCTATATTAAATCATATCTTATTTTTGACTATTTGGTGCCTGAATCAAATGTCATTTGTAATTACTTGTCATTTAAAGAAGAGGTCCTGATGAAAACCAATTTTGTTAAGTTATCATTATGAGATAGGATGTGAATGGTTTTTAGTGACAATCTTTTGCCTTATATGCAAAGATGTGGTTTTGTTTTCATAGTGTCTAGATTTCATTCAGTATTTAAATCCAAAGAAACCATCTAATTTAATTTTAATCATGATCTACTTATTAATTTAAGCCAAATAAAAATGAGGCATATCTGCCAAATGAAATGAATGTGGTAACTGGTATATCAGTATTTTTTTTCTATGAACAATATAAACGATCAGAACTCTTCAAATTACAACTTAGAGAAACCAATATATGCCCAACATAATTGCAATTAACACAACAAACTGTGAATTCAAATTAATTGTACTTGTAGTATATCACTTAAAGTGGCAAGGAATTTTGACTAGTTTTGGCTTCTGAAATCTCCATGTACATATGCTTTTGCACTTGTAGTATTTCTGTTCTGCAGCTTCTATCAATGGATGGTTGTACCCATTAGCTCAATTTTGATTAGAATGTATGATTGAATTGATCAACTAGGAAGAAGCAAAGATGGGTCAGTTCAGGATTCTCAAGTGTTGATTCCTGGTAGGGAGACCAAGCAAATACACCAAGCAAAAAAAGGAAAGGGAAAATCCCCAAAATCTCGCTTTGTCTTTCCTTTCGAACCTCTTCTCCCACTGCTTCAAAATGATACAGTTATGTTGTGACCAGCGGCGAGCTTGGCAGCGACCGATGGTGCTGGTGGCGCCTTGGCTCATGGTTCGCAGCGGCCGACCTCGCTAAAGAGGCAATTGATGGAGGAACGAGAGAGTTCCTCTCTCACGCGTGAAGAGAAGAAGGAGATGGGAGGACCCGACGCCATGCCGGCGATGCCTCCGACGGTGAACAGCGGTGCTCGCGACGCCTTGGACCGCAACTCGCAACGACCTTTGGATGTTAGGGGTCCATTTAAATGTTAGGGCTTCCAACATAAGAAATATAGTTCTCCACGTGGAATGATTGATTATACAATAGAGCTCATTCAATTTAATACACATTACCACGTCAACTAAAAAAAATTACAGCTGAACATCTACAGACAGCGTCAATGAAAACTTAACGGAGAGGGCTTAATTGGCTCATTTTTACAAGTTTATGGACCCGATTGAGACCGAAAAAAAAAGATGACCCACTTCAGATTGACACACAAATACGAGGATCAAATGAGGGTTTAAACCTATTATAAATGACACTAGAAACTAATTATAATCATTATAATAAATGGTGTAATTTTTACATGATGTAAAATAAGAGATAAATATAATTTTTGGTTCTCAACTATTGTACAAAATTATATTTTCTCCTTAAACTAAATTATAAACTATTTTATCCTTAAAATTTATAAAAGATATAAAATATAATTGTTAACAAATGTGAGATTATATTGTAGTCTATTTAAAACTAGTCACAAAAACATTTTGTAGTTTATTAGGAATTTAGAGATAAAAAAGTTTATAACTTAATTGAGAAATGAAACATAATTTTTATAATAATTTAAAAATAAAAGATATATTTAATTTCTAAATTAGTTTGACTAAAATAATCTTTTAATATATTTTTATATTATTTTAATAAAAAAAAGTAAAAATTTAATTCAATATGAGAAAGTCTAGATTTTTTTTACTCATACATATATTCTAATTTATCTTTACAAACATGTTTTTTTCTTTACAATGACAAAATAAAGCACTAAAACGTTATAAAACTAGATTGCAAAATCAGGATATGGGATTTGTACGAAAAAATCCACCAAAATTGTTTCATTATTATGCAACAAAATATAAATGGTTGATCAATGATTGAATTTCAATGTAGAGGCAAATTATAAAACTACGAAATTGTTAGTTTGGAGACCAAAGTTTTATTGACCAGTATACGATGTTCTTTTGGCTTTTAACGGGGAATTTGAGACCAACGTCACAACGGGAGACATTAAATTGACGTCGAACTGTACAGGACGACATTAATTGTTTATATTAGATGTTAGTCTATAATCTAGTCGACCTTTAATATGTAACCAAATCCACAATCCTCTGTTGGATGTAAATGACGTCCACTTAAAGGGGGATAGACTTGCAATTCACGTCCCACGTACCTAAAGGTCGACATCAAGCTCGCTAAGCAAATAGGAGCTCGCTCAACGGTGCATTTCTTTGGGTGGGTACTAGAATGGATTTCACGTCGGCCTTTGCACTACACAACGTCAAGATACCCATAATGACGTCGTGTAGTGCCTAGGCCGACGTTAAATTTAGGGTTTTTCTTTTAATTTGGTTCGTTTATGCTAATTTTACCACATCTGAAAATCAGAAACCAGTTTTCCATACAAAATTCATCTATTCATAGTTTAAACCATATCATAAGTAAAACTAAAAGCTAAAGCTAAAGCTATTATCAAAACAAAAAGCACATAAAGGAAAAACCTAAAGTTATAGCCTAATGAAAGTGTTAATTCAAATATCCTACTCATTCATGTCTAAGCTTCCTTATGGTGGCATTTGTCAATGAAGAGGAATTGTTGAACCGTTGCAAAATCAAGGAAACTTTACTATTATATTCATTCTAATGTGAAAAGTGGATTGAGATTTGTAAGATTCAAATGCAAATTATTATCTCAGTTCAATCTCCTCTGATTCTTGCTCGGATGATTGTCTTCATCCATGACATGATGTAGTAGTCGCATGCCCAGGAATCTGTTTGCTTGTTACACTGAACATGGGAAAGAACATAGTCAAATGTGATGCTTTAAATTTCACTACGAAAATTAATAAGTTAAAGATCAACGAATTCCAACATGAGGATATACAATTTCAATCTGTTGTGCTCTGAGCCTACCCACAACTCTAAACAAATTTTAAACATTTCAAACATTAGCCATATAAGTTAATATATTAATAACATAATGAATTAATATGAAAGATTGTAATACTTACGTTTGTAACAAGGACTTCAAATCCAATTTCATCTTCCTATGTATGGAACAAAACCATACAACTTGGGCTTTTCTTGGTATGATCACCATCATTTGCCATTGGCCTCTAACATGTACCAACAACTAGTGAGTCTATTAATTAAATTTTGATAAAAGTGGACAATATTGAGTAACACATACCCATCAATGTATGGCACGATATAAAACTCTCTTTTAGATTGAGCCATCCATGTTTGCATATATGATTGTTTGTCTTTTAATGTGTTTCTAGATGGTTGAATGGTCTGAAGTTCAAAAAAGTCAGACATTGTTGCCCGACCTTGGTTTACTATGATGGTGTCCATGTACCTATAATAATAAAGTTAAGTACATATATTAAAAAGTAATAACACTAATATTTAAAAAGTTAAATAACAATTATAAAACTTACATGCACCATAGTTGTATGACTGAAGTGTTCAACATTCTTTCTCCACCAACGATCTCCAGTGCATCATTTAAAGAAATATATAATGGCACATGACACTGAAAGCCAAATACTCTTAATTCCTAGTACAACTCTACCAGTCCTGTATTGAACTTATGTAATTTCATCATCAATATGACCAGAGGATCATCATTATTTATGCTTCCGCATGATCTTCATGGCTCACAGGTTTAACCATTGGTTGTTTGTCAAGACGGTACAACTGCAAGACACATTTATAAGGATATATACACTTCAGTGTAAGGGGGTGTGCTGGAAGTCCCACATTGACTAGAGATAAGGTTAATTTAGAGTATATATATGGGTGCAAACCTCACCTTACAGGTTAGTTTTATGAAGTCGAGTTAGACCTAAACTCAAATTTTTAATAACATATCTTCATCAGAATTATGGGAGTGCCTGATCAAATCATTTACAAAAGGGATATTATCGCATTGGAGGTTACCCTATTCTATTGTTATCTTAACCATTTATGTACTATAAAAAACATTTTGTTGGCTTGAATTTCAAAGGGCACCTTCATATGAACTCAAGATGAATGCCCCACTTTGAAATTCAGGTGAGCAAATTTCAATTTAAAGAACAAAAATGCTTCAAAATCTAAGGAAAAGAAAATGCAAAGGAAATAAAAAAAATTAATCTTAATATGTTCAATAGGGAAACAGGAGGCAATGCGTTAAGTAAAATGCAAGCTATATTTATAGATGAACATGTGACATCGAACTAGCTAAGACATCGATGTGCAATAACATTACATCATGAATAAGCAGTACAACGTGTAATTATGCCTACTAATTGCCACCTACTATGAATGTCGAAGCCAACTGCATTCGACGTTCAAACACCATTATGTGAAAAAGTAATAGATCTATTAGGATTCTCATATGAACAGGTTGACGTAGCAACCCCTAGATATCGACATGAAAAACGTCGTTAGCAACAACACACAATTAATGCACCCAACCACTCTAATGCCTATCATGTCGAATACCCGAAGACCTTCGATGTTTTATGGTTGGTTTAAAAAAAAGAAAAAAAATTCAAAAGGGAGTAACTCTTTGGCTTCTTCCTGACAAATAAAACGTCAAAGATCTATGGGGCTTCGACGTTCTATTGATGGTTTAAAAGAAAAAAGAAAAAATAATAAAAAAGGGAGCGACATTTGGCTTCTGGATGAAGAAGAAAACGTTGAAGCCCTAGCGAATTCGACATACTATTGTTTGTTGGTTCTGGACGTAAGTTAACTATATTTTTTGACATGGATTCTTTGGTTTTGTTGTTTTAAAATTACTTATAGTAGTATGGATCGAAGCTGGATTCATCAGCGTCATATTAGTGAAGAGTATGAGCGAGGGTTTTTTTGAGTTCATAGAATATGTTAAAGAACACGCAAAACCAGTGAATAATGCATATTTTTGTCCTTGTGTTCATTGTCTCAATCAAGTATTTGAAGACTTGGACAACATTCGTGATCATCTATTCATCTATGGAATAATGAGAAGTTATACATTTTGGACTTGGCATGGGAAAGTATTATATAAGCCAACAACGTTAAAAGGTTCGGATTATGTCGAGGAATGGATGACTGATCATTTAGACGAAATGGTAGGTGACGTTGGTGAAGAAAATTTTAGAAGAGCTCATTTATACAAAATTTTTAAGAACAATTCAGAGCAAGAGTTGTATCCAGGATGCATCAATTTTACACGGTTGTCGGCACCTTTGAAATTGTTTTGTTTGAAAGCAAGAAATAGATGGACTGATAAAAGTTTCACAGAATCGTTGGAGTTGCTGAAGGAGATGCTTCGAGAAAATAACATGTTACCTATCCATAATTATGACACAAAGAAAATTCTATGTCCAATGGGTTTGGAATACCAAAAGATACATACATGTCCCAATGATTGTGTAATGTATATAGATCAGTATGCTTCAATGAAGGTGTGTCCGACGTGTGGTTTGTCACAATTTAAGAAGAAACTTAATCGAAATAACGATGAAGACAATGATGGTCCACCAACTAAGATGCGAAGAATCTTATGTGGCACGTTGATGGAAGAAAATGTGATAATCTTCTTCGACACCCAACTGATTCCCCACAATGGAAGAAGATTAAGGAAACATTTCCCAAATTTAGTGCAGAGCCAAGAAACTTAAGACTTGTACTTGCTACCGATGGTATGAATCCTTATGGCAACTTAAGTACTAAACGTAGTTCATGGCTAGTTCTGTTGGTGATTTACAATCTTTCTCCTATGTTGTGCATGAAGAGAAAATACATGATGTTGTCTATGATGATATTAGGTTCTAGACAACCTGGAAATGACATTGATGTTTATCTAAAACTGTTAATTGATTATTTAAAAATGTTGTGGGAAGAGGGCATCGAGGTCTTCAATTCATATTTAGAAGAAAACTTTCGTTTGCGTGCAATGTTGTTTTGCACCATAAATGATTTTCTAGCATATGGGAACTTGAGTGGTTACAGTGTTAAAGGTCATTTTGTATGTCTGATTTGTGAAGAAAATACTAGTTATCTTCAACTGAAGCATGGGTAGAAAACTATATGTACATAAGACATTGGAGATTCCTTTCTCGAAATCATAGTTATGGTAGATTGAAAAAAGAGTTTAGTGGAAGTCAAGAAGATGATGTAGTGTTTAGACCCCATAATGGGGAAGAAGTATACAACCAGGTGAGAAACATTGATGTTGTCTTCGGAAAACATAAAAAGCAGACCATTGAGAAAAACATTTGGAAAAAGCGATCAATATTCTAACTTTAATTTACTAACACTTTGTAAACAAGTATGACGAGCTTTGGATTAGGTTGGACGAGAGGACGTGGTAGATCTGTGACTTGGTTGCCTGATGTCACATCCCGTCGGGTTGCGGAGGAGAAGTTGACGGTGAAGATTGATCCCCGATCGGGTGCTCCTACTAGGGAACATGCAGAAAAATTTAGGAGTTACTTGGGCATGTTGGCAAAAACACATGTCTCTATTATTGTTAACTATTGGGATGATGTCCCAGAGGTTGAGAAAAATCTACTATGGCAGGATATTTTGGTATGTTTAAGATGTTTTACTTCCATTATTGACTTATTTTTGTTGAACATGCTTTAACATTAATTTTGTTTTTAACAGCAAAATTGGAATATTCCTAATAATGAGAGGATAAGGAAGAAGACTTTATCCCACATTGTAGTCCGATGGAGGGATTTCAAGATTAAAGTAACATGTCTATACGTCTTTGGTGCTAAATAGAACAATACTCCTTATGCAAAATATAAAATAACTTAGGAGAAGTGGGTGCAGTTTAAAGCATCTAGACTTTCTGATGACTGACATGTATGTTTTTTAATATTTTGTTGTAGTCACACAAGATGTTAATTTTTGATTTATGCATAATAATTTTAATTGTTTCATTGGAGAAAAGGATAGCCTCCCAGCAAAGGCAGAGACTTAATGATGCACCACACGTACTGTCACGTGGTGGTTACACATTATTAGAGAAAAAGATGAAAAAAGTCATGCTAAGGCTTTAGGTCTTGAGTCACCTGACCTAGCACCTCCACCAACTAGGTATGAATTGTGGAAGGCTGCACGGACCAAGGCCAATGACCAGATGACAACCTAGACGCCTTAAGAGATATCCCAAAAAATTGTAAGTGGAAACTTTTAATTAATTACCATAATTCATATCAATTTTATGTAACAAAATTTTTTATGTATCTAAGTTCAACATGATATGTAGGATGAGTTGGTTGAGCAACAGACTCAGGGCACATTTATGGGGCAAGGTAGGGAGGACCTCCTAGTAGTAGCCATAAGTCGGCTAGACCGTGTAGGTCGTGTGTGCTGTTGGAGGAGCTACTGGATTGAGGGACTACGTTGGCCCAAACCAAGAAGAAAAAAAGGCCACGAGTCAGGAAGTGCTTAGTAGCCTAAGGCAACAGATGCAACTCGAGATGGAGGAGCGCATGAATGAACGCTTCCAACAACAAGAAGCAGCATATCAAAAGCTTCTTGAAGAAAAAATTCAAATGATTTCCCAACAACAGTAGGAGGAAGTCCCCACAGATGATCCTACCGCACCTCATGTGAGCACCAAAGGCTCATGTTCTACTATAGATCCTACTGATAGTCAGTATGGGATTTTGGTTGATGAGGATCCTCTACTCGTAGTGGTCGTGGGACGAAAGATTGCAGGAGGCCAAACCCTTCATGGTGCTCCTTTATTGCCCACTCACACACGGGTCACGATTAATGAAGTTAGAGATCCCTAGGCTCGAGTGACAATGCCTACATCTGAAATCTAATTCGTGGGGGAGGCCTTAGGCACATTTATAGCTTGGCCCCTAAGGTTGCGATCATGCCATATTTTGGCCCACCAGTGGTATTATATTCTTATTTTTATTATTTAAATCTTCAAGTTATAATTAAATGATTCCTAACATTTTTAAATGTGACTTGTAGTTCTATCGTCCTAAGAAACAACCAATTGCTCAACCTGTGAATGAAGATCATGAGGAAGCAGAAGATGATGATGATCCTCTAGGTTTATTGATGAAGAAATTACATAAGTGAATAAAGGACTGGTAGAGCTGGAGTGGGAGTTAAGAACATTTGGCGTCCCGTGTCATGTGCCATTGTATATTGCTTTTGATGCACTGAAGATCGTTGATGGAGAAATAATGTTGAACATTTCATGCATACAACTATGGTGCATGTAAGTTTTTAAATTGTTATTTAACTTTTGGAATATTAGTATTATTACTTTTTAATAAATATACATAACTTTATTATTATAGGTACATGGACACCATCATAGTGGAACAAGGTTGGGCAACAATGTTTGGCTTTCTTGAAGCTCAGACCATTCAATCATTTGGAAACACATTAGATTCGAGACAATCATATATGCAAACATGGATGAATGAGTCTAAAAGAGAGTTGTATATCGCGCCATACATTGATGGGTATGTGTTTCACAATATTGTCAACTTTTATCAAAATTTAATCAATAAACTCACTAGTTGTTGGTACATGTTAGGGACCATTGGCAAATGATGGTGATCATTCCAAAAAAGGCACAAATTGTATGGTTTTGTTCTCTTCATAGGAAAATGAAATCAGATTTGAAGTCCTTATTACAAACGTAAGTATTACATTCATTAATATCAATTCATTATGATATTAATATATTGGTTTAATAGCTTATTTTGTCCCCAGTTTTGCTGAATTTTCTCAATTAGGTCCCTCCTTTTAAAAAAGTGTCAATTGCATCCCTACTTGATAAAATTTGACTCAATCGAGTCCTTCCGATAAAATTTGACTCAGAACGACGGAGGCGAAGGCAGAGAGGTTAATAAAATGGAGTTCATGTGCCCTTTCCCACCTCCGTCGTTCTGGTACCAAGGTGGTGTCAATAGAAAAATTATTTTCTCTCTTACACTTTTTTTGATATTGCAAAAGGACGAAAAGATATTTCTGAACAAAAGAGAAAAGTCAAGTCTGTTGCGTTGCAGAGAAGCAGATGAGATAAAAAAAATTAACGATGTTTGTGCTTATTTAACGGAAGGGACTCGATTGAGGCAAATTTTATCAAGTAGTGATGCAATTGACACTTTTTTAAAAGAAGGGACCTAATTGAGAAAATTCAGCAAAACTGGGGACAAAATAGGCTATTAAACCTAATATATTAACTTATATTTCTAATGTTTCAAATTTGTTTAGAGTTGTGGCTAACCCCAAAGCACAACAAATTGAAATTATATATCCTAAGGTTGGAATTTGTTTATCTTTAACTTATTGATTTTGTAGTCAAATTTAAACAATTACATTGACTATGTTCTTTCACATGTTTAGTGTAACAAGGAAACAAATTCCTAGGCATGTGGCTACTACATCATATCATGGATGAAGACAATCATCTGAGCACGAATCACAACATATTGGACTGAGGTAAAAATTTACATTTGAAATCTTACAAATACCAATAAACTTTTCACATTTGAGTGAATTTAATAATAAAGTTTCTTTGATTTTGCAGTGGTTCAACAGTACCAATTCATTGTTAGAGGCCGTAATAGGGAAGATAAGAGGGGAATGGGCAGAATATTTGAATCAACATTTTAAATAGCTCTAGCTTTAGGTGTTTTTTGTTTTGATGATAACATATGTTTAACTTTTCGTTTTACTTATGAATTGAAAATAACATGGTTTAAATAAACTGTTAATTAATGAATTTTGTGAATTATATGAACTGGAAAACTGGATTTTTTTTTATGATAGCATTTGCTTTAGTCTTTTAGTTTTACTTTTGAATTGGAGTTGATGAATTGATGATAACATGGTTTATACTCGTAATTGATGAATTTTGTGCATATATGAATTGGAAAATTAGTTTTTGTATTTCAGGTCTGGTCAAATGAGCAAACACGAACCAAATTTAAAAAAAAAAACATTGGAGTTGATGTCGAACTATACACCGCTCGACGTTAATATATATATTAACGTTTTGACGTTAAATCATTTATAGTGGGCTACCATCAAAATGCAACGTTGGGCGAGCTTCTCTCTAGCTCAGCGAGGGTAACGTCGAACGCCCCACAAATTCGACGTCAACTTTATGTCTAGTCCCCATACAGAGGACGTTAAAATTTCCTTTAAATATAACTATTTATTCACATATTAGACATCCATGTCTTCATTGCTCGACATGTCTATAAACAACAAGTAACGTCATTCTACGTAATTCGACATCAACTTTACATCCAATCTCTTTCTATTTGACGTTAACGTTACGTCCCGTCCCCTTAAAGTGGACGCCAAATCTTCCATTAAATATAACTATTTATTTACATATTAGACGTCATTCTCTTTCGACATGTATATAAACAAGCAACGTCGACCTTTAGTGTTCGACATCAAATTTACGTCTCCCAGTATGACGTGGGTCACGAATTCGCCATTAAAAGCCCAAAATATTCGATGTTGTACGTTGTTTTTGTACTAGTGTATCTTTGATTCACTCTGGCACAATAGATGGGAGCGTAAGATAATAGCCAATTTTATTGTAAGCATTTATAGTTTATCATTTTGGTTATATTTTGTTTATGTAATTAATAGATATTTGAACTTGTTTTATTATTGTGCAGGCCCATAACACGAAAGTACTATTTTTATGATGTTAAATTATAATGATGACATGAAGCCAACATTGCACATACAACACAAGGTTACTCTCATCCAACAAAAAACGTAAGTTGTTTGCGTTATATTTTTTACCATAGTGCTGGCTAATTGAATATATAATTTTGATTTTGAAGGTTGTAATTGTGTGTATATGATTTTGTGAGTGTTTCATGAGTGTGGGTCATTGTTCTAAAAATGATTGAGTTGTAGGATGGTACTTCAAAAGATGTGATGAGAAAAGCATGTCTAAATACACCAATGTAAGTAAGAAATGTTAAATTAGATTAATTATGTATAAATATATTAAAATAGTTTATACATGTGATCATTTGGAATAGTAGAGATTCATCCTAATCAATATATAAAAAACTACATAAGATTTAAGTAAAAAAAAAATTTAAAATAAAAATATAATATTAAAACTAAAAAAATTTAAAATAACATATATAATTACCTTATTTATGTTAAGTAGTAAATATACTATTTAATTAAATTTTGTGTCTTAAAACAAATTCTTTTAATTTGATTTTATTTTTCCTTAGTTATGCCAATTATTTTTTTTCCTTTTTATTGTTAAATTAATTATAATTTAGAATAAAAACTGAAAAAAAACAATAAGAAATTATTAAAGATTTAAAAAGTTACAAATACTTTTATATAGTATAAAATGAAATTATATTTTTAAAGATTAAAAACACATTTAAATCTTAAGGAAGTTGATGGAGATAATTGAAAAAGAAAAGTTTAGCTAATCACACGGAGAGTCACACAACGAAAAAGTAGAAGAAGAGAGTCTATGTTCAGAATGTCTAATTAAGATTTTAGCAATAGAGAAAGTTTCACATTCCAAGATTGTAATTTACAATAAAAATATTTTAAAATTTCATAAAATTTAATATACATGTGACTACATTGATATAATACGTCATACATCAACATGTTTTGTAAAGATTAAAATTTATTTAGTGTATTTTATCTCACACCTAAATTGAAATCATAATCTTAAAAATCCTATATCAGAATGATGAAGATATTTTAATTATTTTTTGTATCAGTTATATATATATAAAATATTTTTCTGACGTTATCATGGTTCCTCACTGAACACGTTTTCTTATAAATGGATTATCTTCAAAAGCAAGAATATGATTATGAGTTGGTGATAATTCCGTAAAAACACATTAGAAGTTCTTTTAAACCCAGTAAGTTCTTTTTGACAGAATTTGAGTCTCCATGCATGTATAGTTGATTTACACTGAAAAGTTCAGCAAAGGAAGGAAGAAAGTAATAATGTTATTGTTGAATACAGCACAAATTGCAGAACTTCGTATTCCTTGTTGATATTGACACATGAATCATTGAAAAAGTATACTAATTATTATATTTGCCAAACATTAACGAACTAATTGTCATTCATTCAATACAACTAATAATTGAATTTGTTCGAGTGGTTTGTCAGCTACTAACAATCTGTTTACAAACTTTAGATCCACACATTATTGCATTATATCTGTTAATCATAACTGATTGAAAAACCATTAGTTGATCATATAAATAATCTGTCGTTCATCACAACAACTGTGGCCTGAAAGGGAACATACATTGCAGAAAAGTAGGGCAAAAATTTTGTAATCTCAGCACTTCAGTCTATTTCTTCTGTTTTTCCTTCCGTATTAAGGAAATAAGAGTTTATAAATGACTCATTAACTTAATACCACATCTTACCTTTATGGTAGAAAGGGTAAAGGAATTTTACTTTGTCTACTAATTTTGCACTGATGAATTTCTTTTAGTTTACTAATTTTAAGAGATGAATTTTAAACTTAATTAAAAAATAAAAAATTGTGTGTATCTATTTATATTTCTTTCGTACGGAGATATATATATATCTTGACTTTATAATATTGATTTAAGAATAACTTAATACTAATCTCGATAAAATAGATTTTGAATTATGATAATATTTTAAAACGTGAATTTTACAACAAGTTAATAAGATTAAATTTATATTTACTTATATATCTTATTTTTAGTCGATGTAAGATGTTTAAGCGTAATTCTCGCAAGTATATCTTAATTTTAATTCTATTTTACAAAAGTAATTTATAAGATAAAATTTGTATAATTGTAAATTTATCTTATAGAGACGGGATCGACCATTGATTGGATTGTTAAAAATGTGTTGGCTGGCAACAAAATTTGGCGAATAATTTGAATGTTGACTTAATTAGTTTGATGATCGTGTCCCTCATGATTTTGAATCTTTAACATCTCTTATAATTACAACTTTTGGTCTAACAGTGAAAGGCGTGCTTATCTTTGAAGCGATAACAATAAAGCAAGAAGGACACATAATGACAAAGGAGAGATTGTTGTTGGCTTAATACACATTGGTTCATGATCATTCAGTGACTAATGAGGTTGTGTTTTGATGATGTTGGAGATAATAGATTGGTGATTGGATCCAAATTATTATGATGGAATTTGAATTTGTCAGTTTGCCTCTCTTCAAAGTTTCAATTCTAACCCAGTCACTGATCCATCTTATGAACCTCAAATGGCCACACTTGGGTTGAACATGACTTGAAGGTGCATTTCTGATTGATGAATGATGATCTTTTTCACAATGAATCGATTGATGTTTGAAATTAATGTCAGGTTTCTTAACCAAAGATAATAGCCACATGAATGCTTCCTTCTTTCTCTCCCTTTTTCTCTTTTTGGGTCTAATGTCATTTTCTTCTTTTGCACTCAAGAAAACGTGACATTACCTAAATAATAGTATTTATGTGTTCATGCATATTCAAATATCAATGAATTAATTTCATTGTCTCTTTTTCAAAATATACAATTTAAAATGATACCCACATGAGGACCATTACAATGCAACACAAATGCATCAACACCACATAATTTAAGCATCACTAATGCATTAATCACAACCCTTTTGTCAAAAATAAAAATTCAAATAAGATTCAATTGTGTTATAACTACAAAACGAAACTCTCATTAAATAAGAATTTATCACAAAACCTATGATATGTAAGTGTAGTTTTTGTTGTGTGCGTGAACATTTTTCTCAAGTAATCCATGTCCTATATCAACACAACAGTCCTTTGGGTAATGATTTAATGAAAAGACAGAAAGTGATCATAAAATAAGACAGAATGTTCCAGTACGTGAATAAACATGATGAAAGAGACGAAGGGGTAATAAATCTATGAGAAGACATGAAAAAAAGAGAGAGAGATTTAAACAGCAAGAAAAATTGAGTGGTAAAAGAAGTACCCTCTTGTTGTTGTTGTTGTTGTGTGAAATTAATATATGTTCCCTTGCAAAAATGATGTGTGTTGACCAGAAGGGTTTATCGTTAGATGATGGAAAAAGCCATGAACGATCTTGAGAAATGGTAGGTGGGGACCCATGCACAACGTGTCTCATGTTGAATAGCACCTCACTGTCACTGGTAGGTGTTGTCCCTAAACTTAATTCTATATCTCAAGGGTGTTACTCGAAAGTTAGCTAACAAAAGTGTTGAATCAAGTTTTAAGTGAGAAACGAAAATGGTGATTGATGGTGACTCAGGTTATTTGAAGGGTAATACTGGTGATTGATGGTGAGAGGCTTTGAAATGCAGAAAACAGTGACATAAAATGTTACAGTTGTAGAGCATGAAATAATGGATGGTTGGTAAAACAAATGATGGTTTTTTAAAATAGGGTGTTTGATTTTCTCCCCAAACAAAGGAAGTAAATTTGCCAAAATCCCCAAAAACAAGTTATTTGCTTCATCCTAAGGTGAAAGAGGGTCCCAAAAATAAGTGGGAAGTGGGTGATAGAGCAGTGACAACTTTGCTTAGTAGGGCACCTACCCTAATGATCATTATGGTGTGCCTTATAAATCTCTCAAAACATTCTTGCTTGGTAGGGCCTCATTTTCTGGTCATTTTACAAGGACAACAATCTAAAGCTATTTCCTTCAAACCACATTTTTCTCTCTTTTTCTTTCTATTAGGGTCATGGAATTCAGTATCTGATTATGACAATTCAACTGCAAAATTCAACCTAAAATTAGGCAAATCCAAGCCCCATGTAGTTGAGCTTAAATTTTCTTCAGTGGTTGAAGATGATCAATAGTAAAGCACATTTCTTTTTTACATTACAAGCAACATGCCTTTGAAATAAAAATAAAACAATATACAAAGAAAGATATTAACAAACCTAATTAACCTTCTAAAGGGGAATAGAATTTTTTTTTCTATCAGAACTGTTTATAACTTTTAAAAGTGCTCATGCAAGCAATTCACTGAAGAAAAGCTTAATGTTCCTGTATGGAAGCCAGCTTTATCAAAATCATAAACCTCTCCATAATACACTGCCTCTTAATCACTCTTCAGGTTGATTTTGCTCTAACTTTATGCAATATTAAATAAAAGGGGATCAGCCAGCACATAAATAAACTCAAATAATTAAGAAAATTGATTAAGCACAATTATATATGCTGTTGCTTCACAAGCCTTTCTTTATGGATTAGGAAAAAGTGTGTTCTGTGACTAATAGAATATAAAACTATGAACTGACAAATTAACAAAAGTTAAGTGATTAAATTTGGATACCAGCTACCATTACACGCTGTATGTTCCTTGTCAAGGTTATGTTTCATTTATTAGTTAACATCATTGTTGACATTAATCATAAAATACTGAGAACTCCAATGAGGGTAACCAATGAAGGACCAAACTATATATGATTAATGTTAAAGCTAATAATTTCACATATTCAATATATAGTACTGTTTCTGTGACTTCATTTATACAAAATCAGTTGATTTAATGCATTAATTATTTTGTCTTTTTAATAACAGTTCACTTTAAATATAGTGGTTAAAATATGTAGCAATCCATCCTTTGACACGTCGCTATATGATTAGGAGTTTCTAATTTTCTGAGACAAGGTTGTCAGATTAACACTTTGGATTTGAAGTTGTTTATATGTTTCTTTTTTAAAGAAGAAAAACTATGTATTATACAATGATACAATAATAAAATACATGCAACTCTCCTGTATACAGCACCACATTCAAAGCATCTTTTCAATAATTAAATCACACTAATCTGCAAACCAATTATAGAGCCAGAATATTAAAATGGCAAGAGCAGACCCAAAAATCTTTTGTTAAACCTTTCAAAGTGGATTTTTGCTAACAACTTCTCAGAAAAAGATTAGTGTAATATCTGCAGAGTATCTTTTCCAAACCTGAACTCCACTACAAAACCCCTTTTCTTATTCACAAAATTAATAATAAAAGCTATGAAATTATAAAGCTCAATGATTCATTGGGCCTAGTCAGAAGTTCACCAATGCCAACCTGGGATTCCTTTAATGTTCACATATATTAGTAAAAAAAATGATGTTTGCTCTGAAAGGGGTGGTTATAACTTCTAACTTGGAACCTCTGCAGTTGATAATGCTTTTTTCCTTTGGATTTTTCTATCCCAGTTAGTAAAAAAACGGCACAGAAGCTTCCACTTTTGGTGAACCAAAGAAAGTTACAGAGAAAAAGACAAAGAAAATGGCACAAGTTATGGTTGACCACAGCTCAAATTAACCAAAGGTCTTAATCATTCAAATTAGAATTATAATTTTGAGATAAAAAGAAAATGGCCCCACTAATACAGCTGGTTAGCAACACAATTGAGAATCACATCGACTAGATTACGCCATTTAGGTGAAGGTTAATTGACATGACCTATAATAAGATTTTAATAAAGTCCCACGAAAATTCTTTGTGGGATGATGTGATGTGTGAATTATATAAAGCTTACAATAATAGACAAAGTGAAAAGGAATAATCATAATAGCAGCAGGTAGAAGAAAAACTCCTTTAATTAGCACTATATCTTACAATTGGTGCTGTAATAATAAGAATTTGCACCAAGAGAATACAGAATCGATCCTAAAGATTTTACAGTGAATAGTTGTAAGAAAAAAAAATGAAAAGAACTGCCCCTGAAGATTAAAAATTAAAATCATGGAAAAGGTGAGAAAAGAAATGGGTAACATAAGGACAAAAGAGGGTTCTATTATACCTACTTATGATAATAATGGCTTAATAATTCAAGGGGTCGTTCAAATTAAATCTCTTCTTGTTGTGTACAGAAGCAGTTTTTCTATTCCTCCCAGCTTCAATTCAGGCGTAATGAATGGTGATCAGAGCTTAACTTTCATAGGGGTACTTGATTTGAGCCTGCATTGGACAAGAAAAATTAACATAAACATCGATTTGATGATGGGCCTAATGAAAAGGATGTGTTGTGTTAACATTTTCTGCTTTTGCTTTATCAGTTACCATTGAAACTCTGAGATTGTACTGGTGTTTTCCTATTTGCAGTTTGGCCAAATCCCATCTGAACAATGGTGTGGAGGTCACCTTCAGAGAATGCTATTGGATACTGGAAACCATTGGATAAGAAGAATTAGAAAAAGTGTAATGAGACTTTAAAAAAAGAAGGCACTTTTTTGAAGAGAAACTAGAAGGAATTGATTACCTGAGAGGCACCTTCATTAAAGGCATTTAGGTGAGATAACTGCATGCCAATGCTTTGGCACAAACCAGTATCCAATGGGTCCACTGAGGTGTGGGACACAGTTCCATTAGGAATGTTACTGTGGATTGCTGGGTTTTGTTGAGGGTGTTGCCCATAAAAGGCTGGTGCTGAGGAATCTAGTGGGAATATTGGCTGTGCCAAAGAATTATTTGATTGAAATATCTGAAATCACCAAAAAGCCAACAAATCCCAATTCAGGAAAAAGCAATAATTTTTTTAGTTAAAAAAGCAGACCCATTGTCTAGAGCCCTGAAACTTACATCTTTCGAGATTAGACTCTCAATACTAAAATCCAGCTTTGTGTTAACAGAAGCCAACTTCATCGACAGAAACTGCAACACCAAAAAGCCATTCTTAATCAGCAAGAAATCTTTAACATTATTGTGGCCATTATCTGAGATGCTTATTGGCTAAGACTGGTTTCGTTTGGTTTACCTCAACTTGGCGCTGCAATGACTGGACATAGTTTATAATTTCATCAAGCATAAGTGCTTTACCTGTCACCTGCAACCAACCATTCATCACTAAATTAGTAAAGGAATGAATTCAAAACCAACCCAATTGTTTGCATTTCGGTTTAGCTTATCAGCACATGCACCTTATTGCAACCTGGGACAAGATCTTGGAGAAGCTTCATTCTTTCACTGATTTTCTCCCTCCGGACCTATTTCAAAATCAGTTTACACAATGTCAAAATAAAGGGCCACACATGCTTGCTGCCAGGGTCATTCAGAGAGAGAAAATGGCTGATTCTTACTCTTTCTGCAAGACTGTGACTGTCAGTGGCTTGACCTCTTCTTGCTCTGACATGAATGTAATCCTTTGGAGGCTCTGGAGGTTTTGAGTTACTCTTGTTCTGTTTGTCATCATTTGTATTACTAGTTACCCCTTTGGACTCTTCCTCTGCCTTCACTTGGCCATTTTCATTGCCCTCACCTTCGTTAGGCTTGCTGCGCTTTGCATTTGAATCTTCACTGGCTTCAGCAGCCTGATGTTAAAGACCCTTTGAGGTTAAGAAAACGAAGTGCCCCTTTGAATAAAAAAAAGTGTAAAACAGAATAATTTTAGCATGAAAAGTACTTACCATAGGGGGGTTGGTGGGGGTTGAAGTTTCCTTGGCTTTTCCTTTGGATGGACCTTTTCTTTTTCTAGAATTCGCATATGGGGAAGGTTTCACCCCATTGTCCCCATTTGGAATTTGTTCCGAGATTGTTGATTCCTCTTGAGAATTGGCCACTTCCATTTGGTCTTGCAATGGAGAATTCTTGTTCTCCTGGGCACTCATTTGAGATCCAAGCACTTTGAGAGATGGACTACTCGAGACTCTGGGGAGCTTTCCATTTTCCACCAATGGAGAAGATCTGTGAGTCAACTCAGCATTGCTGGGGCCCAATTGGGTGGTCCTGCCATTGAAACTCCTACTTCCAAAGCAAGAAAACTTTGCAGCCCTCTCAGCAAAACCAGGATCAGTTGAGAATTCTGCCACACTGGAATTCAAACTGGGGGGCATGCCCTCTTTCACCAAGTGATTCATCATTGTGGGGATCTTGTTCAAGCTCAGCTTGGGAGGAGAACTCAAAGGGGTGCTGTAACATGAAGTGTTGGTGCTGTTATTGCCATTGATGTAGGAAGATGCAGGAACCAAAGGCTGAGAATGAGGTGAGATCTCATCAGAGGCACCACCAATGTTTCCCAATTTCCCAATCAACTCCCTGATGACAAAATTCTCACTGGACATGTTGGAATTGGAAGCTGCAGGAGAAGACACCATTGAACTGAGTGCAGAATCAAACTGAACAGCATGATCCGTTGACTTGTCCCATGCCGGAGTGTAAAAGCAATCCTGTGTCCTCTCAGCCGAGCAATTCAAAACTTGAACATCCATGGGAGAAGAGAGTGAGTGCCAAGAAGGTGGACAAGGAGGTGGTGAAGGGTCAAAATGCAGCTGAGGAGCATTGAGGAAGAACTGGTTTTCCATGAAGGAAGAGATGAAATAAGACCTCAAAAAAAGGATGATGAATGTTGTGTGTGTGTGTTTGTCCCAAAGGCCTAAAATAAAATGGTTTAAGAATGGATGAATGGATTACATTAGAGGGTGGAATGGAGTGATGAATTTGAGAGGGGTATTGTTGTGTGAAAAGGTAAATAAAAAGCAAAGGAAAGAAGGAGGGGGTTGATGGGGATGGTGTTGGGGGGCCTAAATAGAGATCCAACACAAGTTGAGTCCAAGTTGTGTATGTTTGACCTTTTGTTTTCTTTCAGTTGTTTATAATACTTTGCAACATTGGATGAGTAGCAGTGGTAGTCAGTAATGTGGTACTTTTTTTATTTATAGATTTTTTTTTTAATCTCTCTCTTGCCATAATTTTTCTTGGCTTTGTCTGTGTTGTGTGTTGAACTGGAGTTGGAGAATATTACCCTTCCGTAAAAGACGGAGGAGTGTGTTTGGCGGGCCTTCGACGTCACAACACCACAATATGTCTCCTTCCCTTTTCTTGAAATCTGCATTCTCTCTTCCAACAACACCATGCAAATGCAATGCATGCCACCAAAACTTACTCTCCCAATCTTATTTTCCCACCATCTAAATATGAATATCAAATAAAACATTCAAAACAACCTTTTAATCTATTCGCTCAAGTAAAATTTATGTCGTCTTTTCTTAGTTTGAATACTTAATCACACCATTTTCAGTATTAACAACTTTTTTCCCAATACTACCGCTCTTTCCTCCCCCTTTTTTTTTATTCCACAAACAGCATATTACGCCAAAATGGGTGGCTATGCATATTAACATACACGGCTGTGTAATTCGCAGTCTTCTTAGAATAATTCATCTTGTAATTAACATTAATCTTTTATTGTTGGATGATGGGTTTTTTGAAAAAGGATTTACCAACATTGTTTATAAATAAAACATCTAAAAACTTGTAAAACTCTCCCACATACCAAGTGATTTTTCAAAGCCTATTACTCAACCTATCAACATTATGTTTATCAATCCAATTCAACAAACATTATTAAAAAAAATTGGGTAATTTACAAACAAATAAAAAACATTGATACAATGACCTCGTTGTCATAACATTCCTTGTGGTGTAGCTTTGTTAGTGTTTTTGCTTTGATTTTCTTCCTAGCCCAATGGAAATGGAATACTAGTATTATGCATTAGTCCTTGACTTTTGCTGTTATGGTTCTTGCAGCTCCCCAAGACCACCATCTCTTCCCACAGCCAATACTCTCGTTTTCTAGAGAATAAGATTTGAATTCAATCCCAAGCTTCTTGCAATCTGTTCATTGTTTTCTTAAACAGGATTAAGTTATAACAGTCATTGTAAAGAAAAGATTGTCCAAAAACGTATGAAGTGGCATGATTATCCTGAATGCTTTGATTAAGAACTTAGATTTCATTGCTAATAAGAACTAATTAGATGTTCATCCCTTTTACATAAAATTTAAGCATTGGATAGGACATTGATACTAGTCATAATGAGAAAGTAACATAGTTATGCATTCTACTGTGCCATACAAAATATTTTTTTCTATATCTACCTTTCCTTACCTAAATCTATTTCTATGGTTCCAAATTGCTCAAACTATTGCTACCCACATAGCCTTCCAAATTTTGTTTTGTTTCCCATGAAGTTGCAAAAACTGAAAGTGTTGGAAATGAGTTTTAGGTTGATTGTGTGGTTCACGGAACATACACCCACCCAACTATCACACATTTCTTATACCCTTTGAGTTATTTTACAATAGAAAAATAAGTGTTTACCTAGCTCACAAAATTTGTTGCCAAATTGTATCCCATATGTAATAACTTATCCTTTGTTGGTATCTTTTCCACTCTAGGTATTGGGCAATGAAAATCCTTTACATTCCAATATGATATAAGTGTTGTATTATTTTCCCCACCTAGGTTTTCTTGCATGATTCTATATGTTGAGCTAACTCAAAATACTCCTTCTTCGTCATGTTTCCAGACTCATGTGTCTTCACTTCCTTTCTTAATATGATTAGTGTTAAATTCTTTATTTTTATCACCATTGTAAATTTACATGTACAAACTTAGATTTTATTTCATGATCACTTGAATATTTTTGTTTCACAATATTCTTCCTTACTTTTGTTTCACGTATATTTCTTTATATACTTGAAGTAAGCTGTAGTAAGAATGTAATTCATTATTTTTTTTCGTAATTGTTATGCTTACAATAAAATATTGTTTCTATCAAAAGTAAAAAGTAATTACTATTCGGAGATCAAGTTCATTGGGATAATGTTATTAGAATCAATCATCGCAAATAAGGTATTATCCACTTTGGAGTTTGAAACTCTTGTCAGGATTTTGTCCTTAAAAGAGTTTTCATTAATGCGATATTGTTGTAACATCAACTCTATTGAGATAAGGGTCAATCACCACATCTGAGGTATTGTCCACTCTAGAGTTCAGAACTCCTTCATGATTTTTTCCTTCAAAGATGCATCATAGAGGATTGAAGGAGAAAGACATTTTGTCCAAGCTTGACTCTTCAATGATATGATACTATTGAATGTAAAAGAAGAAGCCCTTCCAATTGAGGGCTAAAGGGAACGAGGGTTCGTCTTTGGAACCTCATTTCTCGTTAGGGTCAATAACCACATATGATGTATTGTCTACTTTTGGGCCTATAACTCCTTCAGGTTTTGTCCTTAAAAGACGTCTTGGAGGATTGAAGGAGTAAGATGTATCCAATTTGTCGTTGGTCTCAACTCCTAAACAATGTGGGAATATTAGGTATATTAGAACAAGTCCATCAATCAAGGGCTAAAGGACTGAGGTTTCATCTTTGAAACCATGTTATCTGTCAACACCCAATCTCGTCCGGGTAAGTAAATATTTAAAAATAATAAAAAATAAGATAATAATAATTAATGGTGGGTAAAAAGGGATAAAATAATGACTTTAATACAATATTTTTGAAATGTTAGTTTAATATGGTAATAATTTGAATTAATATTATGCTAATAATTATAAATAATAATTAAAATAGTATATTAATATAATTTGTTGCATTAGTTGCTTTTAAAGAGGAAAATATGATGTTCTGACAATAATGATAATCAATGTTTTGAATATTATTTAATTTGTTTTCTGGCAACCTTGACCATTTCTTTCCCTATTTTGTTTTATTGTCAATTAATTCACAATTAAGGCAAGATTTCCACAATATTATAATGTGTGTATATAAATACGCACTCTGTCATAGAGGAAAAAAAGAGGGGAGGGAGGGAGAAATATTTTGAAATAATAGAGATAGTAAGAATACTGAAAAATATAGAGAAAAGTAAGCTCTCAGGTTGGGGGAACTCTGCCAAAAGAGATTATCAAGGGAGAACTAGGAGAATACTGAAAGCTAAAAGGTATGTCACCTCTTTTTTCTCTTTTGATTGTACTTTGAAGTTTTTTTCTAAAGGTTTATTTTTTTCCTACACACAAATATTGTTTTCTTTAAAATCATAATTTTTTTATAAGTATGTGTCCGCCTATGACCGGTTTCTTGTTTTCTTCCCACCATTCTTAAATAAATCTAAAAAATACAAAAAATCTTCAAAACCAAAAAAAAGATGTCAATCTTGATAAACCAAATCTTTTTCGGATTCACTTGTCAAAAATCTAAATTAATCAATAATAATTTTCAAACAAACTCACAAACCTTTTTCTAGATAAAGAACTATGTGATCCCTGATTGTCCATTTATAAATGGATGTACGTAGGACCAAGGTCAATTCTTGTCGGGTTCATAAAACAAAAAATATTTTTTTTGTCTCTTAATAGTTTCTTTATATTATTTTTTTAGGGAAAATTAAACATTTAAAAAAAAAACCACATCAACCTTTTTACATTTAATTAAAGGTACTGCCTCTTTGGGCAGGCGCGTAGGGTGCTAACACCTTCCTTACGCGTAACCGATTCCCGAACCTAAAAAACTACTTTTCGTAGACCATGTCTTATTTTTTGGTTTTCCATAGTTTTTCCATAATAAATTATGGTGGCGACTCCACAAATTTATTTCTCAAACCCGTTTGTTCTTCGGCTCGCCGTCCCGTCGCGATCCCTGTTGCGACATTATCGTTAGATTCAATCATCACATTTGAGGTATTGTCTACTTTTAAACTTGAATCTCCTATCACAGTTTTGTCTTTAAAAGGCATATTGAAGGATTGAATGAGGAATGTGTATTTAAATTATCCTTGGCGTCTACTCCCAAACGAAATAAGACTATTGGGGTATTAGAATAAACCCCTTAACCTAGGACTGAAGGAATTTTCATTTTGACAAACAATGTCAATGTTCAAGTCCATTGAGATAACATTGTTAGGATCAATAACGAATTTAGGGTTGTTTTGTTCACTTGGAGCTCAAAACTCTTTCACGATTATGTCTATAAAAGGTGTATGAGACGGTTGAAGGAGGAAGTTATGCTTATTGCTTTTGACCTCAACTTTTAAACAATATTAGAGGTATCGAAATAAGTCTTCAATCGAGGGATAAGAAAGTTTTTATTCCCACAATAACATCATGAATGTTTTGACCTCATGTTTTATAGTTTCATTTATTTTTAATAATTATATTTATTTAAATTAACATTAATGTTAATTTTAAAAAATATTATAAATAAATAAGGTTAGTATTAATGGGTCTAAAAAATTAAAAATTTGAATATTTAAGAATGGTTGTTATTATGTCTTTTTCATTTGTTTTACAAACTATAATAATGGATATGATAAGAGAATATTGCGAAAAAGATTAAAAACATTTCAGCAACTTAAAACAAAAATAAATTTTCGAAGTATTTAAAGAATATTAATATTTAATTTATTATGTATTCAATTTAAAGAAACATTATCATGGGCATCTTCTCGTGGTGAATAAAGTTCAAAGAGAAAGGTGAGACCCTCATTTCACTAAAAGTAGTAGAAATGTTATGGAAAAATTTATTGTTGAAGACATGAAAGTAAGAAGAGTTATCTATAGTTGATAAATAAATAGAAAGAAAAAGAAAGTAATGCATCTCTCCAAAAGTAAAAGCAACACAAAAAAATAATATTATAGTATAGAAACTAAAAAGTTGATTGTGTTATTATATTTATAAAAATTAAAAAACATTCAAACATTGCAGTTGTCGTGTTGAGAGGTCAAAAATTTAAACCTAGAGCAAATGCATGAGAGATAGCATTTTTTTTTCTAAGTTAAATCTTAAACATAGAACCTTAGTCATCGTTTGAAAGTTACGAAACAAATATAACAAAGCGTGGAAAATAAACAACACATGAGCGTCGAATAACAAAAAAAACAGAGGATGTGACGAAATGTGGAAATTAACCATCCTATGGATATGTAAATTGTGATAGATGTTACTGTAATAAAATATTCAGATTTATTACAAGTTCATTAAATAATTATCAGGGCGAATATATACATATATATTATGATAAATGATTAGATTTTTTTGTCTTTAATCATTTTTTATATCTAATAAATTTTTGTCTAACTAATTTACTGTGTATGTTTTTATAAATGTAAAAGTGAATATTAATTTTTATATTTGATGTATTTGTAGTTTTGCTTGAATGAATTGTTTGAAATTTTTTATTAAGATTAATTGGAATTATAGGTATGAGATGATGTATATTAATTAATTGAGTTGTGTAATAATTATTCTATCATATTGTTTCAGTTATAATTTAAATTTTAAAGATTAAAATATTGAGTAGTGAAAAGTTGAAACAGAATTCTTATACATGATAATACGTGTAGATATGCTACATCTGTTATAATAAACTTATCCAAACTCATTGTTTTTTACTTTGATTCCAATTCTTATATTGAATCATATGTTAGTTTCTTAGTAAATTTTTTAAAATTTGTTAGTCAATTTGTTAAAATATATAGATTTTGTTGTTATATGTTTGATTGACATTAAATTATTTATGGATTTATAATGAACTTGTGCTATTTCATATCATTATTTTACACTAAAAAATTAATTTTAATAATTTATATTTACCCTTTATTGTTGTAATGACATGCTATGACTACACTAAATGCATAAACACAAGTGCAATCGTTGGACTTATATATATATATATATATATATAATATGTTTAAATGATATTTGTACAATTATATACAAATCTTCCCTTAGATTATATTATATTATGTGTTAATGTTTGTTTACAAGGTAGTAAGTTGTACCGTAGAGATCGATCGGTGCAATCTTATAGATCGGTCAAAGATATAGAAGGATAGTTCAGAAAAATCACAACCCGAAATACTGAATGTCTTAACCGATGTCATTGTTTGTATAACCTTCTTAACCGTTTGGTCGAAACCTTTTACTCAGATTAAGAAAGTAAAAACTTGCTTAAGCAACATTGGGCCTCAATTGGGTCAATCCTATTCAAAAGCCTAATACGAAAACTATAAATACAAAAACAAGATAAAAAGGTAGATGATGACATTTATTAAGAATTTAAGACTTAACAATTATAATCGATCAATGACTTAATACTAACTTGAGTGTCAGAGTGCTTTTAACAAGTACCCACCGCTCGGGCTTGGACCATGTAAAAAGAAGAATTACAAATAGCAGAAACTTGAAAGGGCTGGGAAAAGGCAGAATGGTAAATTGAAATTGTGAAGGAGTACATCTCGGTCCTACACACCGAAACATTTCGGCACCCATCATAGGGCCTGTGAACAGTAAAAGAAACCCGAGGATGACCACGAGAAACATGGGAGAGCAACAAGACCAATGGAAATAATGAGGGACATGCAAGCGCATATGCAAGTACAATTAATGGAGATGCAGAGAAAACATGAAGTTGAAATCGCCGCGCTCCGAGCAGAGCACGCAGTCGCGCGAAGAGAATAATCCGCTTAGCATTCGATCTTCCTGATCCTAACTCCCTCGAAGGATAATGATCATGGGAATAGACCAAGCACAGCCGGAAAACGAGTCAACGGAGCAGGTACGACGTCCAGCTACGCCAACCTGAACGGTAGTGAGGGGAAGGTGGTAAATAGTGTCGCAACCCAGGTGCTCGTCCCCATTCAAACTGTTCGAGCAGAGGGCATGTTACCCTTTACAATTGCTATCATGGAGGCTCCTATGCCTGAGAAGACTCCCCTAGTATTCGGCAAGTATGATGGTTCGACAGACCTAGATGATCATCTCCGATCATTCGTTAACGCAATGACATTCTACTTGTCCAGTGATCTAGTGATGTGCAGGGCGTTCTCATTATCGCTCAGGGGGGAAACATTGGCTTGGTATAGCACTCTTCCTCCCAACACGGTGGACTGCTTCTCCACTTTGGAAACCCTCTTCGGTAGGCAGTACATGTCCAACCGTGCCCAAGAGATAACACACATTGCATTAATCAATACGAAGCAAGAGAAATAGGAAACATTGAAAAGTATGGATGAACTCTAGGAGAGAGATGTCAACCACACCTTCATCATAAACAACCTATCGTCAACACTAAGGGTCGGACCATTCATGGATAGCCTATGTGCTAGAGCACCGAAAAGTATGGATGAACTCTAAGAGAGAGCCACTGAGTTCATCTGTATCAAGGATATGCAGATTTCCCGCAAGAAGCAATAAGACGAAGCCTTTTGCTGTCGGAGATAAAAGGGAGAGTAAGAAACCGTTTGGGAACAGTGAAAGAGGGGGAACATCTCGCCCTAAAGACCTCCCCAGAGCGCCCAAGTTCAACCAGTATACTCTTTTTAACGCTCCTATAGCCAGAATCCTAGAGGAAGCCCTCAATACCGAACTCCTCCCACTCCTCAAGAAGAAACTCACCCCAAGGAACGTTGACGGTAAAAAGCACTACTAATACCATCAAAACTTGGCCATACTACAAAGGAGTGTACCGACCTGAGAGATAAGATTGAGGAGCTCATACGAGTGAGCCACCTCCGGAGGTATGTGAAGGAGGAAAGGGTGGAAAGGTGTCCACCAAGGAGATCCCCTCGACGAAGTCCTGAATGGTCTCGCCATGGTAACGAGTGGCGGTACCAGGGTAGAAGGCGAAGCAACAGTCGTAGCAGGAGTCGGGACTGACCACTTTGCAACCATATTAACACCATTTCAGGAGGTTTCGTTGGAGGAGGAGCCTTTGCTTCAACCAAAAAAAGACATCTGAGAGAGCTTAGGAGCGTCCACGTGGTGGATAGGAAGGTTAGGACCTTACATCCTATCACATTCATCAACAATGACTTCAATGCACTTAACCCAGATCAAGATTATCCTATGGTAATCACATCAAAAATCACTTGGTACAATGTCAGTAAGGTCCTCATCGACCAAGGCAGTTCCGTTAACATTTTGTACTAGAAGACCTTCACGAAAATGGATTTGTCTGAAGACCTCATCGTCCCTTTCAACGAATAGATTGTAGGTTTTGCGGAAGAAAGGGTAAATACTAGAGGATATGTCGACTTGAGGACTTGCATGGGTACCGGTCGCGACACCGAGGAGCTAAGGGTGAGGTTCCTCATGGTGGAGGTAAATATGTCATATAAAGTTCTTTTAGGCCGACCATGTCTGAATGCATTCGGGGCTATAGTCTCCACGCCACACCTCATAATGAAATTCGCATCAGACAAAGGAGTTATCTGCACAGTACAAGCCGATAAGAAAGAAGCTAGAGAATGTTACATGGCCAGATTAAAGGTCAAACTGTTCATCCCCGCCGGAGGATCAAGTGCTCAAAGGTAGCGATGGCCGATATCGGTGAAGTGAAACCTTGCATACTATGGAGAAAGGAATAGCAAACCACTTCCGTGGGAGGCGATTGGGAAGCTATGGAAAAGTAGGTGTTGATGAAGGTGCTTCATGCAAACGCTGACCTATTTGCCTAGACCGCACTGGATATGCTAGGGATACATCTGCCTATCGCGAGCCACAAGCTAACTTTGTTTGGAGAAGTGCGAGTGATAACACATAAGAGGAGGAGGCTGGGAGAAGAGAAGAAAAAAGTGGTAGAAATAAAAGTTAATAAATTGGTGGAAGCCGGTTTTATTCGAGAAGAAACCTACACAATGTGGCTGGCGAACGTGGTTATGGTGAAGAAGTCGAACGATCAATGGAGGATGTGTACAAATTTTAATGACTTGAATAAAGCATGTCCCAAGGATGTGTATCCTCTCCCGAGCATTGACGATTACTTAACTTCCTGGATGCTTATTCCGGATATAATCAGATACCCATGTTTGCTCCATAAAGTGGTCGGGGCGGAGGAGCGACCTTCTTACTCTTCTTGTGAGAAGAAGACCTTTCACCTTCTCAATTAGTCTTCCTCTTCTTTTCAGCCTGCTCTGCAGAAGGAACAACGTTGAGTGGCATGACTTCGACGACCGCCGGGATCTGAGTTGATTTTGGGATCGTGCGAGATACAACAGGCATCGCCCTTGTAGTGGTGTTCGCAGCAGTTTAAGGCCGCCTAGACGACTCCTCATGTTCCACTCGTTAGCAGCTGCTTTAAACCTATCTTTCTTTGGATGGCGGGAAGTCATAATAATGCCTAAAGAATAACAGAAAATTTAGTTATGTTAATATCAAGTCAAACTTGTAAAATGTGAAAAGGAAACATCATACCAAGCACCTCAGTACTAAGGTCTTGCAACCCAAGGCAGTTGATAAACTTTTGGGAAAGGAGTTGTTGAGGCAAGTCGTCAAGGACACTATGCGTTTCCAACTCGGCTGAAGTCATTTCAAACCTCAACCACGATGTCAACTTGGTGGGATTTTGTGTCCAATATAAAGGGAGCTTTGGCCACCCGTCTTCGTTAAAGAAGTGCGAACGGCCAAATTCGGTAATCTCTACCTTATAGAAAATTTTCCTTGAAACCCTTAAATGAAAGAGAGAAAAGCTTGAACAAGGCTTTCCCTTGTTCGGAAATCAAAGATACCCAACCACGCTTGGCAACCAGCATCGTACAAAAGTAATGCAGAAAGGCGTAATGTTAGGTCAAGCATCTAGCACCTAGCAAATCACTGCGCAACCAGCATTGTGCGGGTGTAGGTGTTAGGTCAAAACCTAGCAAATCACCGCACACGCTTGCATATAAGCCCAGCTATTCGGGTGAAGCTAAGAAGGCACAATGTTTGAAATCCTCAAACGACCATTTAAAAGGAACTTAAGGGAAGCCACACGAACATCTCATGAAAGAGATAAGCATACGCAAAGAAGAAGTCATTAAGGTTATCTCCTTTTCCGTGAAAGACGTGTTTGTTTCCCTTACAGGCCGTTAACTTGAACAACGGACCAAACTCTATTGAGTTCAATATGCAATTACGTTCGGCCTAGTCCTCTAGTTGACCCTTCATCCAAAAAAATGTCGAAAATTCACTAACATCGTGAGATGCCCAATCATAACCACTAATGACAAGAAGGATGTCACCTTGTCCCTCTTCCTCCTCAGCAATAATCACTCCACCATACACGAAGTTAAGTGAACCACTCAACATTATTTCTTTTCCTTCAATTACAACTCCTGACACAACGTCTAGACCTTCACTTCGTTCGGTTGACCGCATAAAGGTCGATGAAGACTCCGACAAATGACACGCTGCCTTCACTGCCTCGCCCTCCCTTCCCAAAGACTCATTAGATGAAGATATGGTCACAGTAGCCATTATTACCTTTATTAAAGTTAACTGAATGCTCGTGCTCGAAATGAGGTAGAAAAAAATGTGAAAATGACATGAAGGACTAATCCTATTTATAGGCAGTAAATCTCGAAGCTAGGAACAATCCCAACCGTTAGATGCAGCCAGATCCAACAGTCCAGTTTGAAAGACTATGCGCCTTTTACCTAGCGTGGAATTCGACGGTTTAAATCGAGCAACTCTGTAACTTCCCCTAGCGCGAACCAATCATCAACGGTAACAATTTCAAAACCAAGAAACACCTTATGCCGAACGACAAAGCCGATCTTATAAAGTCCCTTCGCCAAACTTGTTTGTCTCGAACTTGGACGACCTATGTAACGTACAGATCGACCAGTGTAATCTTACAGATCGGTCAATGATGCCACGTGTCACAGTCCTCCAATCACAAGTCTGACCAATCAAAAGATGGCAATGTCAGAATCCTCTACTCATAGATCTGACCAACCAGGAACTTCCATGTTATCATCTTCTGTCTCTAACATATATAAAAATACACAGCCTTCATCTTCATCTTCTTCACACAACCACATTCAAACATCGTTATCCATGACACCCTTATCGAAGAGGCAATGACATGTGAAACAAGTACTACCGATCTCCTTACAGATCCAAATTTGCGAAAACCTTTAGAGATCCTTAAAGCATGAAGTAGATCTATGTACCTCACAATTGTGCACCATCATAGGTCCTTCATGCAATCACCATGCAACGACTACGCAGTCATCCGAGCACCACCATCACACCACCTCGCCAACAAAAAACTAGTAGCTCCACTATTAGTTATCTCATGCAAACCACATCGCTCCTCCTTGTGCTCACATCGAATATCATTGCACCATTATCGTCAACGAACATGTATCACCAGAAAAGCCCAACACCTTGCCACAACTACATAGCAAATCACACCTTGTTGGACTAGATCACACTTCACCATGCAGATCAACAACCAACCACCGCAAGCACTCACCGAAGCAGATCCACTTCCTACAACACTCCATCTCACCGAAAAAAGAAGACATTAACCACACCACAGATCGACCTCCAAAAAGCCATTGAAAATGCACACAAAAGGCACTACAACAACCATCGAAATAGATCACACACCATGTTAACCTTGATCTACGAGCTACTCTGCATGAATAACCATAATAGATTTGTAAACCACAAAGCATTTTCTCCACATTCTAGCCACAAATCTCAACTCATACAGATCAAATCTCCATCACAAAAATCAGATCTAAAGCACTCAGTACAATCCACTACGAGCACTAACTACAACCTCCTTTGTAGATCCATGAGGGCACCCGCCATAAATGCAAGCTCCACTACGAATCTAGTATGAGTTACATTCTTTGCCACTCTAAGAACCCAACTACAAATTCACCGCACCGACATGACACTAATAGTGACCCTTCTATCAAATGTCTCACTACAACTTCACCAAACAAAGATGAATCTCCAATAACAAGGAATTCATCTTTTTTTATGTGAAAGATTAGACTAAGTTGTAACCACAAAACATACTAAAAAAATCATATCGAACAATAAGCTCTAATACCACTTACTGAGAAAAATTGCATCGTCTTTATCCCCGAGAATCATCCTACTAACAAAGAAATAAATAAACAACATAAGGAACACAATAATATAACATGGAAACCCCAAAACTAGAAAAAAAATCATGACCGTATTTTAAAGACAACGTGATAATAACATTATGTGAAAATTTGTACAATACATAAACTACCCTTCCATGTCCTTAGACTCCAACTACACCCACACTCTCCAGAACAAGAATTTAACTACACTTTACAACACTCTACTACAAAAGTATAAGAAAAGTTAAACAATAGCTCATAGAATTAGGACAAGAAACTAGAATCCATTATATAGTCACCAACATCCACTTTCTTACTTATTTTAAAATATATGGAACTTTACAAAATACATATTTTCATCGTACTCAACAAAATTGTAATAAAATGTTTGGACAAAATTAGTTTGTTTTATATAAAGAACCAAAATATCCTGCCATTTTTTCTTAAATAAGGAATAGATGACATTGCCTAAAATGGCATGTGTATGTGTCTTTTAAGTGGTATACATGTAATTAAAGTCACTTATTATATTATTTAAATATTGTTTTTCTATTTAAAATACTTACTAAAAAGTTTGTTTAAACATGCACTATTTATATAAAAAGTCTTGCATTTAAACAAACCAGTATTGGAAGTGTTTAAGTTTGAATCATTGCTTTATTAACTGATCATGCACACTTTCTCCTTTTCTTTTGCATTCTTTAGAAAATAACTAAATTGGGCCAACTTAAATTATCATGAGGTTAACTTAAAGTTTTTCATAAAGTAGTTTTTCTTTCTGATATAAAAACCAATAGATTATTCATAGATCAAACTCGTTTGAATTGATGGATTTTTGAAAATTACTCATTTTCCCCTCAACACAACTAGATTCTAAGTGTATAGGTTTGATTTTATGTAGTTAAACTTTCCTATTATAATATAACTTCAATACAATACTGTTTTGGATGAAAATATAAAAAATGATTAGTAAATTTTTTGAAGAAACAGATAAAATATTTTTGGAGTCCTTTTGTAAGGGCCTGAGAAATAACCGGGCCTTATGTTGAGCCCATACCACTAAGGACACCCTGACCTTAGTAGGGTCCTTTCTTTTTCCAACTCTGAGTTCATTTGCTCCTTCTCCTTTTTCTCTCTAAACATCTGAGTTTTCTTCTTCTTGCTTTGACTTCTCTCTACTCTTCGACCAATTTCCACCGTTGAAATTTGAAATAGGTGGTGCTCTCTCGTTCACGGAGTTGAGAGCTTCCTATTCATCCGATTAAATTCTGTTTTGGACGGGTAGGTTATCTTTTCTGCTTTCCTTTTCTCTTGAGCTTAGGGCATGCAATTTTTGGCAGTTGCATGTAGCCAATGGTTTTCCTCTCTAGATTCTCTACCTATTCTAACTCTAAGAGATGTCTCTATTCCCAATTTGACGGTTTGTAGGTTGTGTTGAACTTGCTTCTGTGCAAGGGTTACTATTTTCGGGTTCTTCTAAAGAGTACTGTGTTTGTAACCACCAGGTAAGGGGAGCTAGTCATATATTGTTTGGACTGTATTATGTGTGTGTTTGAATAAATTGTGATTTATTTTACTGTTATGTTATGTTTTTGGTGATGAGCATGTTAGTTTGTATTATTGGATGTGTAATAGTAGCATGATCATGGTGTACTGAATGTTTTTGACTTGGATGAGTTGTTGGTTGTACTGGGTTTCAGGTTTGGGGTAAGAATTATGATAAAATAGTCAATATGGATAGTTACAGGTACTGTTTTAGATTACTGTTAAGGGAAGTGTAGTATTGGAATTGGGCAACATAGGACAGTTTGTATAACTTAAATAAATTAACTGGGAATTGTTGAGAGTACTTTGTTGGTAGGATAGAGGAACCTTAAAAACCTGAGTTGGCACATCTCTGATCATAGAGCAGCCCTGGTCTGATCCAGTCAGTTGTGACTAGTCATATGTGTTGGCGTCGAAGGTGAGTTTGATGCGTTCAGACATTGGGTTCTTCTCCAATGACCAATCGGGCAGTTTGGGCTAGCATAGGTGAGTCAATTAGAAGTGGTCTGAGTCCTAAAACTAGACTAAAACATGTTAAAAATAGCATAATTGGATTTAGGTCCCTAAGTTTTTGAAATTGGTGTTTTAAAGTTAAAATTGAACTTTAATCACTTTAAAATGGTAGTAGGAATGTTTAGAATCATTTAGATAAGTTTAACTAAGTATAAAACAAGAATTAAGGGTGTTAGAAGTTAGTAAAAATAGTTAGAAATGGTCATGTTGGGTTCTGGTAGCAATTATGCAGAACGCTGCAGTTGACCGTTCGGTCTTATTGGGTGGTATTGGTAGCGTTCGGTCTTATTGGGTGGTATGGGTAGCGTTCGGTCTTATTGGGTGGTATTGGTAGCGTTTGGTCTTATTGGGGGGTATTGGTAGCGTTCGGTCTTATTGGGTGGTATTGGTAGCGTTCGGTCTTATTGGGTGGTATTGGTAGCGTTCGGTCTTAGTGGGTGGTATTGGTAGCGTTCGGTCTTAGTGGTGGTCTTGATAGCGTTCGGTCTCTCTTAGTGGTCGACTCTAAATAGTGTTCGACCAAGGCTCTAGGTGTTCTACCAAGGCCCTAAGCGTTCGGCCAAGGCTCTAGGCGTTCGGCCAAGGATTTAGTGTTCGGCCAAGGCCCTAAGCGTTCTTCCAAGACTCTAAGAGTTCGGCCAAGGTTCTATGCGTTCGGTCAAGGTTCTAAGCATTCAGCCAAGGCTCTAGGCGTTCGGCCAAAACTCACAGCGTTCAGTTCAAGCTCATTTGCTCTTGTTTTGGTTTGAATTAAGTGTGCGGAATGATTGAAATGCATAGTATGATCATGGTAATGTTATTATACTGAAAGTATGTGAATGTATGAGACATGTTTGGTGGTTAAATGTAACAAGTATGGTGGATGGACATAATTCCATGATCTTCAACGAGAAGATTCATGGTGGTGCCTTAGTGTTTAGAATGATCTGCAGTGAAGCTCAGTCTTGGGGGTTTTCCTAACGCTCCAATGGTCTTTCATTCTCAAGTAGAGAGGATTGAATCATGTGGTGAGGAGTAGCAGGAGGTCTTAGTCTTGGGGGCTTCCAGTATGCCTCAAGGCCTAGAACAGGCTAACCTCGTGAGTGTGGTAGGGTGGGGAACCCAAGTTTCATAAGCCACCACGAGCGCATAACCCGCCATAGCTCGGCAGTCATTCTAAGTCCGGACGAGTCAAGTCTAGTATATGACATGCTAGGTTGTATGATTTAACTTGCTTGGATTGAAGTAGTTCTTGATGTGTTATTTACTATAATATTGTATGATTGCGTGTAAAACTAGATCACCCTTGCTTGTGTGGTTGTGTTTTGTTTGGGTATGCTTTCTTTTGCAATGATCATCCAATTGGATGTGAGCAAATGAAGAGGAGGTGTCCGTGGAGCAAGCGCTGGAAGATGGTGATGCGGCAGCTTAGTACTTCTAGGATTATAATTTGTAGAGCTATTTTGATAATACTTCTCAGGGGTCCTTTATGTTTAAGAGACTAATTCTGATTTTATTTTGGATGACTGTAACCGCAACGGTCTGTTATATGTCTCTAACTGCTTTCCAATATTATAACTGAATGACGTCTTTATTATATACGCATATCGTATATTTTGGGGATGTCACACCTTTTTATTTAAACTAAGAACTAAATATAATTTTTAATTTAATGTATTAAATTATATTACAGATAATCTATGACATAAATTGATTCCTTAATACAGTTTATAAAAATATGAGATTTCATCACGAAAAATATAAAATTCATATATAACGTGGACAGAATTTTTTTGTTAATTCAAAACATATTAAAGAATCAATCTCATAGGTTAATAAAATAAATGATGTTAAGTTTAATACTAATATGTAACATAAAAAGGAAGCTTTTAAATGTGTGAATTTTTTGTAAATCAAAGATAAAATTAAGCTAAATAATCTTCGAGAAAATAATAACAAAATAAATAAGTTTTTTTTTTCAAAAAAAAAACACCAAGATGTAACGTTTCTGCTGTCGACTTACATTTACATTTTCTGTTGTCGATAATTTAGATAACTATAATTATGCTTACAATCCTCTTTTAAATAAATTTTAATATATATATATATATATATATATATATATATATAAAATCTTTTTTTGTCTTTTTAAAAGAATATAGCACAACACATGTTTAAATTCTACACACTGATTTGGAGTAAGAGAAGAAATTATATAATTGTCAAATGATCTCTTAATCATACACTCATATTTTAGGACCTAAGTCCTCATATGACTTGATTAATTATTAATAACCTGGTTGAATGATTCTCTTTTACACCAAGATTATAAGAATTTCTATCAACTTTCACAATCTAAATATTTTTTCTCTGCGACTTCGAATACTTAGTAGAGTCTGAATTATATTACAGGGTTAATTTCATATAACTTGGTTGAAATGATTCTTTTTCACACTAATCAAGATTATAAGAACATTTATTGACTTTTACTATCTAAATATCTTTCTCTTTTTTACTCTGAATATTTAGTAGAGTCTAGATAAACTTGTCGATGAATCTATATCAATTACACTTCTTAAAACACACATCATAACATTTTCTCCTTGGAAGCACTATCTACACATCATGTGCATATTCAATAACAAACTTAGTAGGTTATGACCACTTCCCTAACTCTACAGAGTCTCACACGAGTGAAAATTAAAGATTTTATGCCTATATTTTACATCAGTTTCTTTAATATTGTTGTAATTGTGGAGCTAGTGTAATTTTTGCAATATTGTGAACACATATTACATCGGTTAACTAGAGAATCAATGTAATATTGGGGAGCTAAAGGCTATACATTGTTTATAAGTAGGAACCGATGTAATTTGGTCTATTTATTTTATCTTCCTCTTTTCGCTTTTGCTTTAATTTTCACAATTGAAACCCTCTCCCTTGAACACACACCTCCTGCATTTGCACTTTTGTTATCCATTATGATGCCTTTTGGTTTTCTTATTTTTTGTTGCCTAAGCTTGAACTAGTGTGGGAGCCCCTTGTCGCTATTAAAGTTTTCTTCCTCCATATTCCATCATTCGTCGTTGTAGTTTGGGAATGTCGTCACTAGTTTCTCTTGTTCCCCTCGAGTTTTGGTGGCACCATTGACTATCCTTTTAGAAAAAATTCCAGCAAGTGTACTTAGTACATTTGTAGTATAAAAAAAAGTGTCTTATCCATAGGAATTGTTTAAGATAATCCAATATTCAAACCTGAATTGGATTCAATGAAACAATGTTTGATGTAGTTGAAATGAACATAAAAACAAAGCTAATTAAGATTTAAGAAATATATGACAAAACTGTTTTGATATCGGATTCATCTCCTCTTCTTCTATTACATTGATATTAATCTTGTATATTTAAATGCAAACCATTCAATGTCCTATAAGATCTCTAAGGTAATCCTAGATCCATTCCTAGCATCTAGAACTTAAGGTCTTCAAACTCAATGTGATTTCTCAACTCTTGATTGAATGAATCCTTGTCTTACGTTCATGACATTTTATCCAACTAGAGCCTTAGATCTATTCCCAACATATAAAATCCTGAGATGATTTAATTAGACCATAGTTTGAAATTAGGTTTCCAACTCAACTAAATCAGTGAAATAAAATGAGTAATCAAGTCATCCAAAAACAAACCTGAATCAAACTATAAACATTGATTGAAAACATATATAAATATTCAATATGTAGTGGTGTAGTAAATTATAATTGATTACATAACCTCAAGATGTTATGGTTAACTACAAAGAGAGTGTGAAGCTAAAAAAATTGATATCTAAAATAAAGGTGATACTCTATTTTTATAGACTTCCATGTTATAGCTTAATTTCATCTAGTGGTGCTCATCAACATGGGTTTCCTCCTAGTGGGTTTTCTTCTGACTCAACTCCTTGTTCTCGTGATCAACACTTGAGGTTATCTCCCTTGGAAGGTTTCTTTGGTGGCTCAAATTTTCTATCTAGTGCTTTAGGTTTTCTTATGTAGAGGGTTTTCTTGTGTAGATTAGCACCAATCTACATTGATCAACTGTAAGGCTAAAATTTTAATTCTTTCTTTGTTGCCTTAAGTGTTTAACGCCAATTCTTATGACTTAGCTATGCCATTGATATTTTCTTCCAAAAGTAACCAACATGTATCAAAATAACATTAATTTCATAAACATCTAATTCTCCCTACCTTATTATGTAAAATTAAGCTAAAGAGAGTTTATTCACTTCATATTAACAATTCATGCATTATAAGTGTAAAAATCACATGGAAATGTGAGTATCCTACACACTTATCAAGCATGCCATTTTAGCTCCAATGGCTTATAGTTCATCATGGTCCTGTTTTACTCTATTCTTGTGCTTATTGTCGGTCCATGTTTGCTCCTGAAAGAAATCTCCAACCTCTTGTCTCCAACCTCTTAGTGAACCCTAACACTTCGTACAATTGTTAGAGATTATTTCATACAAATCCAATGTCTTGGACATTTTCTCCTACGTTTTCCTACAATCCACCATTTCGGGGAATTTTAATAGTGAAATGCCATTGTCTTTAGTGATTTCAGCGAAACACGATTCTACGATCTTCGTTCCATAGTTCGAGGAGAAGACATAACAAGTTCGAGGAGAAGACATGACAAGTTCGAGGAGAAGACATGACAAAGAGGATTCTCTTGTCATGGAAGAGAGTTCAAATGACAACTTTAACATCATTAAACCATTTCTTGATTTTTAAGTCAAGAACCTCCCAATTTAATTTCTGAACCCGAGTGAGGCCTGCTTTTCCCACTCTGAGGTAATATAACACTTCGTCGATGAATAATTTTTTTATTTAAATATTAAATTGCTTATGAGTAAACCAATCTAAAATATATTTGATTTATTACATCGACTAGATCTCTAACAATTTTGAATATCCTTAACAATCAATGTAATATGTCATTTTTAGAGTAGTAATCATACACACGTGCACACTCTCACACAGACACATACACATGCATATTCATATAGATTATGATCCATTCTTAAATCTACTTGACCTATCTCATATATATATATATATATATATATATATATATATATATATATATATATATATATATATATATATATATATATATATATATATATATATATATATATATATATAAATAAATCGAAAGGTCTATAACTTTGAACAATAAATTAAATAATCTTTAAAATTTCATATTATTGATAAATGATTATAATTTTTAATATAGATTAAAAATATCTTGTAACTATGAGTGATCAACTCGACCATAATCCATAAGTCTTTTAACAGAAAAAAAATACTAATTATTAAATCAATTACTTATTGCTAAACCAAAAATTATAATTAATAATGAAGCCATAACTCTTTTTAACAATCCAAAAACCATGAATTATAATCAACCTAATTAATCTATATAACAGGACAATTTTGCAACCAACACCTTAACAAATTATTGTATGAATGTAGAGGTAAGCAATTGTTGCTGTTCTTATACTATTCGGGAAAATGCTTTGATTACAAATTATTTGTATGTATATTTGGAGTGAAAATACGTTCTAGCTAAAGGGAAGTCTTTGAAATATATATATATATATATATATATATATATATATATATATATATATATATATATATATATATATATATATATATATTTCTTGAGAAAATATACATACAAAATAGAATAAATCATATATTCAAATGAATGATCCATAATAAAAGATTTCTTCACGAATACCCAAAAACCTCTTTTATTAAAGCTTGAAGTCGTTTTCTAGAAACAATGTTATGTAATTAAGTGTGAAATCGGTTTGATATTTCTCCAAAATCGAGATGATCCGCAACTGTTTATGAATGCTTGATCTTGTTCTTGCACATAAACTAAAGTTCATCTTGGTAAATGCCCAAATATTATTTTTCTTTTCTTTAAGATTTTTTAATTTTCAAACTAGATGTTTGTTGCTTGTAAATAAGCCCACTTCTTAATGACAAGGCTGTTTTCAGTAGGTAACACCTCATATAAAATAACTTATTTGACCTCGAAATTCGTGCAGTCTATTATTTCTTAATACTTTGTTTAATAGGTAGTTAACCTTTCACGCACATGAAAAATAACCCCACAAACAACCGCTACTAACGCACAACTTCTTCTTTTCCTATCTATTATTTTATGCAATTTTTAAATATAAATTAATTAAATTTGTATTCAACTCAACTAACCCTCCATAAATAATAGGTATAATAATTCACTCTATCATATACTAGTATTATTGTTTTTCCCAATTAACTAATTAAACATTATCGATGCTAGAAATAACACAAGATGTGGTATTACTATACTTTCAAATCACAAAGTATAAACAAATATCAAATACAAACCCACCAACCAGTTTAAACTATAGGTAAAAAAAAAACCCTAACTTATATATATTATCCCATGTATTCAATTAGAAAGCTGCCATTTTAAGTATTCTTTCTTAGCATGTTGTCCCAAGAATATATTTCTTTTGTAAATTCATGTTTATTTTATTATTATGTATATATCTAATTTACACTTGCAAACCTAAGTGCAATCGTTTTATCTTTGAGGGCTTCAATTTTATAAAATATAATTCTAATTTATAATTAATACACTAATCCATTGTGTTAATAAAAAATAATTTAGTGAGAAGAAAAAAGTAACGAGCATAAAGTCCTCTTTGTAACATCATCAACTTGGTTTAGCAACTACCTGAATCATGATTGATCCTGCATGTGACAGTGTGATTCTTATAATATGTTCCTTTCGTCCGTCTTACAAGTTGCTACTATTCCTTTTGTCCATACAAATTGGTTCAACTCATGATTCCAATGATGTGCTACAGCGACGGCCACCAACAATTTGATTCCATATCTCTTTTTATTATTTTATTCTATTTTTAGTCAACTGAAAATCAGAAAATGAAAAAAAAAATGAGAATGAATAATAAGCATTGTAATTACCTAACCCAACCAAAAAAGAAGTGAAAAGAAATCTTGGCTCGTTAATTTATGCCTGAAGGACTCAAGCTGAAAGCTGCAAGTTGGATATAAGAAAAGAAGGAGTAATCATAACTAGAGAAACATATTCAAAGGATGAGCAATATTCCCTAAACCAATATGATAACAAAAATCTCTGTCCAGAAACAATAGGAATTTGAGCTTAAAAATGGTCAAGATGGGAATTTGTTTAATGATTATTGTACCGTTAGACCTCTGTTATTGGTTATTGCACCATACCTTGGTTCTTACATCTCACATAGGAACTTTTAGGTAGTCTTGATACACCTTCATATTCGTTTCCTCCAACATCTTTGAGCATAAGTTAAGTTTAATTTTTTTTTATAGATAGATACTAATTGTCAATATGTAATAAGAGTTGAACTCATAATTTTTTCTATTATTTCTTTCAAATCCTTCAAACCAATCTTATTACAAATGAGACAAAAGTTCAATTCACAACTTGAAAAAAGTTAAACTCAACTTCTCCCAATCTGTTTTCTAACTTTTACTATTAAACCAATATTATAACTCAACATAAGTTAAGTGCATAAAGTTTGATAAAGTAGCCTCTTTGTCTTCCTACCTTGAAACTAGAGTGTTACATACTCTTGGACCCTATACTTTGAACATTTTGATGTGAATTGTGAAATAGTTAAAATTTTCCTACTTCACATGAAATATTCCAGTAAATTAAATCACGATTATAAGCGGACCATAAACAAATTTTCAACATAATAATGAGGATATTAGGAAGCAAGTTTAAGAATAATTTTGTTGGAGAATTCGATAAGAACACAATTTAAATTGATTTCTTGAAGCGTGAATAATCATTGTCTTTAAAGATTTATCCATAGTGTATGTAAAAATCCCCAATGACACAACAAGAACGTTTCTATATTGAGGAATTTGGAATTAGCAAGAAGAACTCTTTTAAAGAGCTAATATAAACCCAAGATACAAAAGAAAAAGTAAAAGAGAATATAAGAAAATGAAATGGGATAAAAAAAATTCTCCATAAGAAGGACGATGTGGAGGGGAACCACACTTTTGAAGGAGAAGGTGGAAAATAGATATGCAACGTTCATAAAAATTGGTTGTTACAATTTTATGCAATTTTTATAATCTCTTGCAATGACATAAGCTATATTCTTTTGCAATATTTTGATTATCACAATAATCCCCCACTTATTGCAAAAGATAAGATTTGAAAAGAATGAAATGAGAAAATTCAGGGTACATATAAGATACATCAGAACTAGTATAACAATAGTCTTAGATTGAAAAACTTAACAGACAATTTAGTTGGTATAGCAAGCTATATAAATCAAAGACACTTGATGTGTGTTAATTAGTGGTTTATCAATCACAATACACGCCCACAATCTTTGTTGTTATTGTTGTGTTGTGCTTACTAGGTCATGAACATGTATGATATTCATGAGTGCTTTAGAGATCATTCCAAGATCTCATGAAAGCGGGCCCACTCGACACTCATATAGGTAATTTAATCAAGTGTATGATGCAAATAATACACCAACCCGCAAGGGATATGAAAATCATTAAAACATTGTTTAAACTGAAATTCATACACCATATAGAATTTTAATTACAAAGTTTAACCTCTCAATAAATCTCTAGCACTTTTACACACACCATAGGAATGGTCATAATTGATTAAAAATTAATGTAGTGTTATCAGAACTAGCAAGTGACTTATTTACCTACATGAACCTTATTCATAGGATCTCCAATCATAAAAGTTGGGTTACAATCACTTGTTTGTTTGCAAGTCATTCTCCTCTATGTTTCTAAAATCACATCACATCACTTCTTAGGGTTTTTGTTAGAGGATCGGTTAAACTTCATTATGACTTCACATAATTAATGGAAATTGTTTCACTCTTTAGTAGCCACTTTATTATATTATGTCTCAATTGTATATATCTTTTATTTCCATTATAGTTCTTGCTTTTTACTATAGCTATTGATGATTTACAATCATAATGTATTGACACAGAACAAATTGGTTTCATTCATAGTGGGATGTTAGTTGAGAAGTTTGCTAACCACTCAGCGTCACTACCAATCATTTCTAGAGCAACAAACTTAAATTCCATTATTGATGTTGCAATAATAGTTTATCTGGCTGATCTTTGCACCATCACCAATTATGAATACATAATCACTAGTGGATTTTGTCTCATCTGAATTAGAGATTTAGTTAACATCATTGTTTTTCTAGTACAACAAGAAATTCACTATATTCAATGGTATAATCTATTGAATCTCTTAAAATCTCATAAGTCTTGCAAAATGCATATTGATATTCCTAATTACAATATTAAATGTATCTTCTTAGTCTATTTATTGTGTAAGTAAAATCAAGTCTATAAAATCTCATCAAATGTAGTAATCTCCCATCTATTTGGGCATCTATTTTTCATTAATTTAGAATTAATATCATAAAGGATATTCAGTCGTTTAAAGTCATAATTTCTAACCTTCTTAAGAAGTTTATCATGTATTGTTTTGGGATAGTAATATACTATTTCCCTTCCTTATGATTCTATCTTCTAAAATGACATTGACTTCACCTAGAAACAACTAATATTTCTAAATAAGATTATAGAAACCTTAGTCTTAGAGACTATCTCATTGCATATATCAATCATTAATGTTGATAGGGGGAGCCATGTGAGTGCTGAACCAAATCCCTGATGTGGATGAGTTTGTTTTTTATGATGACAACACATTGACTGTAACAACACAGATGTTGTCATGACACAACATAAATGTGTTTTTTGTGCTTAATACATATGTGGATATGTAAATGCTTATTGCTGATTAATGCATATGTTAACATACTATTGGTTCTACATACTACTGTGATTATGATGTGATTATATATTTGTATGCATACTGTATGTTTCTGTGTGATGAAAACCACAAGCATATTTGCATGACATAATCGATTACAATTTTGTTGTAATCAATTAAGGTCATCAGACAACTTATGTTTTGAACTGTGGCAAAATAACAAGTTTGAATCGATTACATTATTTGTTAAATTGATTAAAACTCGTGCCTTTGCATATATAATTTTCAAATGTGCTGTGATGAGTTTTTGAAGAGAAAAAGTTTTCAAAATCTGTTTAACTGATGAGCTTAATCAATTACACATTTTATGTAATCAATTAAGTTTGTTATCTTTTGAAAATTGTTTTCAGCTTAGTCATAACTGCTGTAACGGTCATATTTTTAAATATGTTTGACTAGCATTAAATGCGAATCAATTACATTAATTGTGTATTCAATTAAGAGTTGAGCTAGTTATAATTCTATTACATATGGTTTTTTTTATGTAACCGATTACATTACTAACGTAATTGATTACTTTGCGTCTGATATGATAGAAACTATAAATTGACGCATTGCTTGTCATTCTGAGAACTTTTGATCATTTGTACATTTTCACATCGGACAGTTTTGATCTGAGAAAGATTTACTAATTTCATAGACGCTCCAAGAATCAAGAAGCGAAGATCTTGAAGAAAATTGAAGGATTCTTGAGAGGAAATTTGAGAGCTTGACTAACTGATCTTATTCGCACTGCTGAGGTGTATTTACTATGATCATAAAAGGTTTCCGCACTTGTTGATTGTGTTGTTTTCCTGTTCGTGCGTGAGAGGAAGAAGAGTGAGGAGCTCTTGGACTTTGAGAGGTGTTTCTCAAAAGGTTTCTACAGCAAGAACGTGTGGTTCTGTGTGTGTAGGTGTTTTCTTTTCTATATTTGATTGTGAGTGGGAAAGGTGTTTACACTGTGAGAGTGTATTCGCTGTAAAACCTTTGGTGTAATTCTCAAATCATTATAGTGAAATATCCTTCAATCTAAGCTTGAATGGAAGGGTGACTACATACGAGTGGGAAAGGTGTTTACACATTGCTTGTGTTTGTTCTTCTTTCCCTATCTCTTTTACTTTAAACTGCATACGTGTTTACTTACATCACAAGAAAGTTTAAAGATCATTCCAACTTTGCAAAAAGATTCGAAAAGCATTCGTTTCTATAAAGCACCAATTGACCCTCCCCCCACTTGGTGTTGAGAAACAAGCCTCTTTATTTTTAACAATTAACATGTCATCCACATGTATAAATATATAATGACATATTCTCTATTTTCAGATTTAGAGTACTATCAATATCATAAGGTGAAAAACTATCACAAATACTTATTTCCTTCTCCTTTGACATGGGGTTAGATTCACTCCAAAAAAAGATTTAAAATTTTTTCTTCGAGTAATTGAGTAATATTACCTACACCTCCACAGTCTTAAATATTTAAGATTTATAAACAAGCAAATACTTAATTGTGTTGCTCTCATTTAATTTGTAGGTAGAGTATACGAACAACTACTCAAGTACCTTATAATGGTCCAATGCATCATTCGCCATGTCAACTTCATCCTTTAGGATGAACTCTTAGTTTACTCCCACTGCATCTCTCATTCTTCCACGTAAGGGGAACCTTATTAAAAATATAAGAAAAGGTTCTTCTTTTCAGGAGTCCGTGATAGAGATATTGTGAATCTTTCTTTAGTTGAGCTTGTCGAGCTCCCTTGTCGAGCTTTTCTTTACTGCCCAAGCTTGTCGAGCTCCTTCACAACTGTCTGAGCTTGTCGAGCTCCTCCCCGGCTCTTCGAGCTTGTCAAGCTCTTCCTTGGTTGTTGAGCTTGCCGAGCTCCTTTTCACTACCTCGAGCTTGCTGAGCTCCTCCTTAACTGCCTTTGGTGTTCTCTTTCTTAGATGCTTGAGCTTGGCAAGCTTCACCTTGCCTACCCAAGTCTGTCGAGCTTATCCTTAGTAGGTTGCCTTTAAACAGAGATGTCGTGCTGCCTTCACGTCAACCGCCGCAACCATCTCATGCTTCCATGTTATTTCCCACAACCCTTATATCACCAATCTTTTCATTGGACTAGGTCCTTACCGGAAGGTGACACCATGCACATCCTCCAAAATCACCCTTGGAACCCTCTATTGTGATCGCCACATCTCCTAGTTGTTGGCAAAGTTTCAATGGGCTTCTTGCAACAATTTCGTCAAGACGCTCATGCACGCTGGGCATTTAATCCCGTCCTCTTACCGTCGGGTAGCACCACATCACTAGGTTGCAAAAAGGCGCCGTTGGAAATCAACGCCTTTGTCACAAGAACTATTACTACTATTGAAAAAGCTTACAAGTGGTCCTTCAAATGTTTCTGCGAAGGAAAAATCCTTAAGATTGTTGAAGAATTTGATCAGAACACAATTTAAATGGATCTTATATTTTATTAAGAAATGCATTTTACATTTTACTGAATTCTTCAAACTCAACTTAGTAAGGTGAGGTTTGCACTCATTCATATGTTATAATTTAGTCATATTTCTAGTCGATACAGGATTTTCAGCATGCTCCTCACGTCTTGGATATCAAGCATGAAATTTAAGAGAAACACGATAACTAGTGATACAACTAGAGGGGGAAGAGATTTTGAGCACAAATGAGAGAAGTGGCAGAATCCCTAATGCTTCTGTTTGGAAAAAAACCCTTGGGCCAGATCCATATTTTTAAAAAAAAGAACAACAAAAAAACTCTATTCTCCTTTGCACACACCCATCTCCCATTCACACCCCAATTCTGTTTAGGGTTAAGCCCATTCGAATTCTGCTAAACCTCACACCCCCATAATTTTTGTTTTATTTCTTCCTTTTATTTAGGTTTGCTTGTATTTTATTTGCACTTTTGTTATTTGTTCTTTTTACTTAATTTTATTTTTTGACTTTTATTTCATTTTTTAAATATCTACCCATTAAATAATACATGAAAATACATAAAAACTACAAAATAATAATAATAATAACAAAAAAAATATTTTAAAGGTTAAGCACATGTGTGATCGCTCGCATCGTCCTTGTGCTAAAAACCTTTTCTCTTTCTTTTATTAAAAATACCAAAAAATATTTTAAAGGTTAAGCACATCTGAGATCGCTCGCATCGTCCTTGTGTAAAAACCTTTTCTCTTTCTTTTATAAAAAAATACCAAAAAGTATTTTAAAGGTTAACTACATGTGGGATCGCTCGCATCGTCCTTGTGTTGAAAACCTTTTCCTTTCTTTTATAAAAATACCAAAAAAATATAAAATCTTTAAAAACTAAAAACATCTACATTTTCAAACGAACAATCTTTCTACTAGAACTACGTGATCCTTGATTCTCCATCAAAAGTAGAGATACGTAGGAGCAAGGCTAGTCCTTGTCAGGTTCACTTCCCAAAAATCCAAAATCATTTCAAAGCAAATTTTCAAACAATTTCCAAACAAAATTCTCAAACAGTTTCAAAAGAACTACGTAACCCTGATTTCTCATTCTGAATGAGAATACGTAGGAGCAAGGTCAATCCTTGTCGGACCCAAAAAACTAAAAAATATATTTTATTTCTTTAGAGTTTTATTTTAGGGGGTAGTTAAACATTTTGAAAACCACATCACATTCGCGTATTTAATTAAGGGTACTGCCTTCGGGCAGGCGCGGTAGGGTGCTAATACATTCCCTACGCGTAATCGACTCCAAGACTTAGAATCCGGTTTCGCAGACCATGCTTTATCATTTTATGGTTTTTCCGTAGTTTTCCAGAATAAACTATGGTGGCGACTCCAAATCTCTTTTTCAAACCCGTTCTTTTTTTGGATCGTTGTCCCGTCGCGATTCCGGTTGCGACATGGTGTAATCTAATACTTCTAAATTTAGAAGTTTTTTGGTATAACTCAAAATAAACATGATTAAATCAATTAATGATAATGTAAAAGTTAATAAACAATGTAATTTAAATACCTTAAGGTGCATTCATGTGAAATTTTGTGATCTTGTGCTTTGTCTACTACTCTATGTTATATTTAAAGCAAGCACTAACAAAACTAGATTGTTCAAGTTAGAAAGCCTGATATTATGCAAGGTTGGTGTAAAAGATGTTAAATGAACTTAACTTATTAGTTTACTATTTGTCTAAAGTAAGCGAAAGGCTTACTATGAAAGAAGAAAAAATATGCAATTGTGTGATCTTGTAATGATAGTAGCTCCCAATGCTGTGCATAAGAAATAGTTATTGCAAAATTTAAGTGATTTACTACAACTCATTTGATAAATATTGACTTATTCATGTATATATCGGATGTAGTAAATTTATTGTTATCCTTTTAATAAGGACTTGGTGATGTACATTTGCGTTTGCACTTTTTTTTTTACACACATATTTTTAGCTCTTGTTGTCCAATGCAATCTCCAACACATCAGTCACATATATGTAAAATGGTATGTCAGTATTCTTTTGATACCTCTTATGAGAGAATGAAAAATCCTTTTATTATCCATTGTGAATTCATTAAGTTTTGATTAAATATAACAAACTAGAGAGTACTTCCAAATTATGATTATGAGGGTTGTCAATGAGGCAACTGTTCAAATACTTTTCATTCATAGGTGAACCTAAATTTCAATTCCAAAGCACCAAAGTTCTTTCCTATGATATTGGTGTTTGGTCCATTATAGTCATCATCGTTGGATCAATATTTGATAACATTGAATTCATAGTTTACCCGTTGATTAATACTAATGATTAAGTTGAAAGAAATGTTGTGGTTACATCAATAGTGCAAAAATATGATTTAACTTTGCTTAATAAGCTTTAGTTTCAAGAAAACTGAAGCTTTTAACAACGTGATGACATTTTTGAAAATATCTACAACCCCTTTAGGCATCAGCTCTAAAATAACCGAAGCCTAAAGGGTTGTATATATTTTCAAAAATACCACTCATTTTCGAAAACATTATCTTGGCTTCAATGTTTAGACTTCAATTTACTTGGAACTGAAACCAATTTCTATCTACAAATTAATGAAATATTATAACCCGTGAAAAGTCATGTTTCATAATCCCTCCTAATTCTTTTCCTATATCACTACAAACTCACGTTTTCCTTCATTGTTGACTTTATTTAGGTTCATTTTTACTTTTTGTTACTATGGGCTCATAGCCGACCGAACGGTAAAGGTGTGGAAGAGTCGCCCGACCGATGATACCTCTCAGGTCAATGAATCTATCGGTAAAATCAGCCGTTAAGGTAATCAATAGTAATAACTGTCGGGGAGTTAATGAAAATAATTGTCATTTATTGACAATTAATATTGTCATTCATTGGTGGTTAATGAGTCAGACCTAACGGTAAGCTCATTATAATTTATAAATATTTGTCTGGCAAAGAAGACAAGTAACTTGAACTGAACTTTGAACTCTGAGAACATCTTGATTACAAGATTACTACGCGAGGTCACTGACTTGAGCGTCGGAGTGTCTTTTGCAGGCACCCTCCCCCACGGCTTGGACAAGAAGAAGAGAGAAGACATCGCAACTGGATGATGGAGCGGACAACTTTAAATGTTTTGGATTAGGGTTCTAAATACTGCCGAAACATTTTGGTGCCCAGTGGGGCTGAGCTATTATTCCCATTGTAGCCACAACAATCCGTGAGTGATGGTTCAAAAGAACGCCAACCTATCAAACCCTTCCGCTTGGCTCCCTTTACCCAACCTCGCTGGCTAAGCCATCCGGCCACTGAGTCAAGCCTGTTCGACCGAAAGGCCACTCAGGTGATGTGATAGATTTTTCGGATTAAACCATTCGGCCGTTCCATGCTCCCGGCGTCCAGCCTCAGCTCTCGACCATTCGACCACGAAATCTCAACCGTTCGGCATCCACCCTTCGGGCATCGAATGTTCGGTCTCAACAGGGCCTCCTAAGGCCTAAAACGTTTGGCCTCAACGTGGACACCTTAAGGCCTCAGCCGTTCGGCCATGATGATTCGGCTTCGCGACCTCGCTTCTTTAACCATTCGGTTCCCCACCTTGTTCGTCCGGCCGTTAGGCCTCATCTTGGCCTCTAAAGGCCTCACTCATTCGGTGTCCAGAGGCCTCACGCATTCGGCCTTTAAGGGCCTCACCCGTCCGGCCTCCTCGGTTTCCGATGGCCTCAAACATTCGGCCTCGGCTCAATCTTAGCTTCTTGGCCTGATGAGTTCTACCGTTTGGCCCTCCGTCATTCGGGCTTCGGCCGTTCGGCTTCAAGCTATTAGCAAAATTGGTGCTCAACTATTCGGCCGGTCGGTCTTCAAGTCTCAACCTATCGACAGATCGGCCTTATGATGGCCTCAGGTATTCTCAAATCTGGCCTTACAGGTACTCTGCCGATCGTTCGGCCTCTAACGCCCAACCTCGTCAACACAATAAATCGGTCTCGACCGTTCTGCCGATTGGCCTCGCTCGCACGACCATTCAGTCTTCACCATTCGATCGCTCGGCCTAGTACGTTCGGTCATTAGGCCCAAGCTTTTGTGATTGGCCATTCGGATTCAACCGCTCGGTCATACCTTGGTCTTAGGTAATTCCATAATCTAGCCTTGCAAGCATTTAGCCAAATTTGGCATCAAATTTTCAGGCTTTGCAAATATTCAGCCAACAATTCAACCTCCAAAGGCTTCAACTTCTCGGCCAATTCTAGCCTCAGGGACTCGGCCTCCAGAGGAATCTGCCGTTCGGCCATACTAATCAGGATTCAAGGACAAACATAGTCCAATGGCGCGCCCACCATTTTCCTGGATTTGAAGGAATATTCAGATATTGGCCATTTATCTTGAGTCTACATTCGGAAAGGCTCATCATATTGGTGCCGCCGGTTGAGAAATATTTCCATTGTGCATTGGAATTTCATGAGGATATTATTACAATGTAACCTGATATGATTCAAACATTACATTTTGGGCACGATACAAGAAACTTCCCATAAAAACTCTATTCCATATACATTGTTGATCTGACTACGGACCATTAAACATCGTGCGGAAGGAGATTCTGGAGTAGGTGAAAAAGATTTCCGAAAAGATCCTCTTTGGCATCATGCATAGTAGAGACCTCAGATTCCCGTGACACTTTAATAAGGGCCCAAGCTTTCAATATAGGCATGCCAAAGGAGCCTTCAGAGTTCACACAAATACTAACATCTCTTTGGAACATGGTGAACGAGTTTCACTTCAGTGCAGAGGTTGGCAAGTAGGATATGGAGGGCACATTCAAGGTGCCACTGTCACAGTGACTGAAAATTATGCAGGTAACGCTTGCGCAAGCGACGATTGCGGCACCGTCCGCTGCGTCGTCCGGTCCAACTTCTGCCCCGTCCTTCGCCATTGTAGTGTCATGCGTCGATTCGGTGTTCTCCCCCAGCGACCATCACTCCGCCGCGCCCAACCACTAAGAAAATCATAGTAACCACCGGTGGTGGTTCGGTTTCTCGAACCACGACAACAGCGGAGGAATCTTCGTCACGATAGCCAAGCTATTGCTCGTGAACTCCCTGGAATCCCCCGTGGTGGTCTATATCACCTGGACAGAGACGCGAGCGGGCAATGGAGTTTAGCTCGCCAAGCGCGTCGAGGCACGTGTCCTGGGATGCATACCAGTACGAGCTTATTGGAAGAATTGTTAGACGAATTTCTACGGTGATTAATCTTGCTCCTTTACATGTTGTGGATTACCTAGTTGGCCTATTTACACAAATGTTGGCATCAAGGAAGATGCCTACGAGGCGTTCATCAAAATTACAGAGGTCGCAAAGTAATCACGATTAAATGTCTTTAGCTTTTTTGCAGACCACAAAGTGTTGTAAAACCAAACATGGTTTGCTTGTTCCGCCGTCTGGCCTCAACATTTCGACCGATCGGTCATGTCTATATTCTTGATATTATCTTGCAGGTCATAAGACTCTAAAGCAGTTACATCAAGATCGAACGGTCTCACTCGCTCGTTCGTTTGGCCTCAACATTTCGACCGATCGGTCACGTCTATATTCTTGATATTATCTTGCAGGTCATAAGACTCTCAAGCAGTTACATCAAGATCGAACGGTCTCACTACTCGGTCGTCTGGCCTCAACATTTAGACCGAACGGTCTCACTCGCTCGGTCGTCCGGCCTCAACATTTAGACCCAACGGTCTCACTCGCTCGTTCGTCTGGCCTCAACATTTCGACCAAGCGGTCACGTCTATATTGATATTATCTTGCAGGTCATAAGACTCTAAAGCAGTTACATCAAGACCGAACGGTCTCACTCGCTCGTTCGTCTAGACTCAACATTTCGACCGATCGGTCACGTCTATATTCTTGATATTATCTTGCAGGTCATAAGACTTTAAAGCAGTTACATCAAGACCGAACGGTCTCCCTGGCTCGGTCGTCTGGCCTCAACTCAAACTAAATTTTCAGCTACATTCTTTTGACCGTTCAAAAGTCTAGTGTTGTTTTTCTTCGGTGCAGATAACAGGACTCTGTATACAAACTACTTGGCCAATTTTTAGCAACCGATCGGCAGGGAACATTTTTTCAACTCGGTGAGGCAGACTCTTCGTGAGCTCTCACCTTGATCTTAGGGCACGCTCCTAGTGAACTCCTAAGACCTAAACCGAGCAGGTGAGGTAGATTTCTTTCGTGAACTCTCACCTTGGTCTTAGGGCACGCTCCTAGTGAACTCCTAAGACCTAAACCAAGCAGGTGAGGCATATTTCTTTCGTGAACTCTCACCTTGGTCTTAGGGCACGCTCCTAGTGAACTCCTAAGACCTAAACCGAGTAGGTGAGGCAGATTTCTTTCGTAAACTCTCACCTTGGCCTTAGGGCACGCTCTTAGTGAACTCCTAAGACCTAAACCGAGCAGGTGAGGCATATTTCTTTTGTGAACTCTCACATTAGTCTTAGGGCACGCTCCTAGTGAACTCCTAAGACCTAAACCGAGCAGGTGAGGCAGATTTCTTTCGTGAACTCTTACCTTGGTCTTAGGGCACTCTCCTAGTGAACTCCTAAGACCTAAACCGAGCAGGTGAGACAGATTTCTTTCGTGAACTCTCACATTGGTCTTAGGGCACACTCCTGGTGAACTCCTAAGACCTAAATCAAGCGGCGAAGCAAGCTCTTTCGTGAACTCTCGCCTTGGTCTGAGGAATACTTCAAAGGAACTTTTAGTGCAAAACCCGCTCGAACGATAAAGAATGCATGCTAGTATGAATTGAAACTCGGGTAAAATCCGTTGCTGATCGATATAACTTTATAAACCCAACGCAATATCAAAAATTTTGCTAGGGCTAGGGAGGCTTATGTTACTATGGGCTCATAGTCGACCGAACGGTAAAGGTGCGGAAGAGTCGGCCGACCGATGATACCTCTCAGGTCAATGAGCCGATCGGTAAAATCAGCCCGACCGATGATACCTCTCAGGTCAATGAATCGATTGGTAAAATCAGCCGTTAAGGTAATCAATAGTAATAACTGTCGGGGAGTTAATGAAAATAATTGTCATTTATTGACAATTAATATTATCATTCATTGGTGGTTAATGAGTCAGACCTAACGGTAAGCTCATTATAATTTATAAATATTTGTTTGGCAAAGAAGACAAGTAACTAGAACTGAACTTTGAACTCTGAGAACTAATCTTGATTACAAGATTACTACGCGAGGTCACTGACTTGAGCGTCGGAGTGTCTTTTGCAGGCACCCTCTCCTGCGGCTTGGACAAGAAGAAGAGAAAAGTCATCGCAACTGGATGATGGAGCGGACAACTTTAAATGTTTTGGATTAGGGTTCTAAATCCTGCCGAAATACTTTTTATTTTCTTTTTCATTTGCGACTTTGTTTTTCATTATTCTTTTACTTTGTTATTGTTTTTGTATGATCCTTGCAATAATTAAAATTGCATGGACAAAATTATAATGTAAATATTTTAGGTAATTATGCCAAAAATATGGCCAAGATGCAACATTAAAATATGAAGAAAAAGTTTAAAATTAAGAAAATTTGAAATTTTAATATTGAATTTAAAAACAGCACAAGAACGAAAATGAAGAACTCGAAAAACATAAATTTAAAGTACTAAAAGCTCAAATAATTAAGTCAACAACTTGAAAAGAAATATAATAAACCCGAAAAACCTAATATAGTTGACACAATTTCGTGATATAACATGAGTTTTTTTTTTATTATTTAATTAACTTTTCTCGTTTAGCGTCACAGAATTATTTATAACAAAAAAAATCCACATGAGGCTTTACAAGCTCATTATATTCTCCCAAACTCGCTTATCCTTTATATATATAGACATGCGTCCACAGAATTTCTTATTTTATGTAACTTTTCATATTCCTTCGAACTTGTCCATAAGTTAATGTAAATAATTATTTTGGCTATCTTTCATAAAAAAATTCACTAAAAAATCGTTTAAATATATAATTTAAAAATAATTACTGTTAAGTTTTGAAATTGGGACACTCTTGTAAAAAAACGGGAAAATGAAGGTATATAGTATTAACTCCTTATAGATGTTGGTCGTCGGCAAGGCTTTGCGCGAGTCAAAGTTTGTTTATGCGTTTTGCATTGTTTCTAAAAATCTGTGTGCCTGTGCATTCCGTTTACTCAATTTTTTCTTTATTTTATTATAAGTGCGTATATTCCATGTAAGATGCTTTCTGTAAATTCTAAAACAAACCACAATTTTCAAAGGTCAAACACTCACGAGATAAACAACTCTTACCCTAATATTCTTCATTGAAGAACATAAACTAAAATAAAAAGTCAGTGTGTATGATTAATTAATGCTTCGCTTATCGTATTTCTACTTTATTTTTCGCCTAAATATATTTTTAATATGAGTTGTACTTGAAAAGTTAAATACTAAATGCATGTTAGAAAAACTCAGAGTTGATTTAACCAAATAAGTAACATTACGATCATTTAACCTCTAGGATAAAAAGAGTATATAAATTTGAAAAGTAATAAAACAGAGTTACTATTAAAGCATAATTAAAAGATACATTTTCACTATAAAAGGGAAAAAGTGATGGAAGTTAAAACGAGAAAATTGGAATTTCGATAAAAGTATAGAAACTCTAACTTCGATAATAAGGGATGTAATGATTTTAGACTTCTCAAAATAAAAGGTTAAATGAAAAATAATGAAAACTCAAGTTGCTTTGTAAAGAAAAAGAACTACAAAATACTATAGGTAGAATTGTATCTTAAAACTCAAGTTTATTATATTTATATTTGAACTTTCATTCTCTCTCGTTGTATTTTGCGAAGGTTGGTATTTTCTCATCTTCTTTTCGACTTTTAGGATTTTACAAGAATATTCACATATTACATATGGTTTCTAATCGACTTTTAGGATTTTACAAGAATATTCACATATTACATATGGTTTCTAAAGTTTGGTGGTTAAAAACTTTAAAAATCATAACTTTTGTTATGAACCTAGAATAGAAATGCTCTAAAATTGAAAGTTATTGAAAATGGGGTGACAGATACGTTGACCAATACTCAAAGGGGATTGAAGTTTTGAAATTTTAAAAATTCAACCATTTAAGGTGTATTTTTTTTATTATTGGAGTATTTTGTACCTATTTTTTCATATTTTACAGTTTTAATTAAGATAACCAAAATACTTAGAAAGTTCATAAATTTTTTGTGAGTATATCTTGTATATTAGTTTTCAATGAGTTCAATAGAAAAAAAAATATTAACAAATTTTTTTTAAAAGAAAACAAACTCAAAAATTGACATATGTTGTCTTTGCAAAATCATCAATTAACATCTATTATAATTTGAAAAGACAATAATTAACCTTTGTTCAAAGACAATAAAAACTTTAATTTAACATTACCCACTATATTATTAGAGTTTTAAAATAAAATAACTTAAAACACATTTCCTCTTAAAGTGACGAAAAGTTGTGTTTAAGTTACTCAATTCCAAGTAACATTCGAAACATTTAGTCTCGAAACAATTAGTCTAGGACAACGATTAAAAAATGACATATGATGGCAAGCTATGATAAATTATTAAAAAAAAACATAAAGTTTGAAAAGTTTGTGAACGAGAGAATTAGAAGAAATGACTTTCAAATTAAAGGAATATAAGAACAAAGAAAAATCAAATTGGCATCACTTGAAAACCATATGGAATCACTATAGGAAGAACAAATTGCAGAGCATCTGCCATTATTCCAACATGCAAGAGCACTTACTATTATCCAAATGTGCAAGACTATCACTATCACTGTCACTGGCTATAAAAATGCATGTTTTATCTAAAGATCACTAGCTCATTGAATTAAACTCATTAGTATTTTTGTTCAATTAAAAATAATATTACAAGTCAAATAAAAGGAAGCTTTAAAGAATTTTGATTTAGTGTAGTCACATGTATATAAAACTTTTTTTTATAATATCTTTTAACTAATTACTTATCATTTTTAATTGTATTATATAAGTTTTTGAAATAATTGTTAAAATTTTCAATCAACAATGGTGAAAAAACAAATGAAAAAAATATCATTTGCTTATTTAGTGTCTACTAGTTGTCAGAATTTGAAAAAAAGTCTACTAGTTGTCAGAATTTGAAAAGAAAAAATTAAGTGGTGAAACATCAATATAATACTACATTGGTGTTTGGTTTCTTCCATTTGACGTGTTTATTATCTATTAATAAGGAAAGTATACAAATGTGGTGGCAGGTAATGTCTCTTTCACTTTTTATGATATTTCTTTTATGGTACTACACTACAAAAGTTATTTTTAACTAGTGTTGTCAAAACAGACCATTTAGTCTAAATTGACTCGACTCATCATAGGTTGATTAATTAGTGAGTCAATTCAACCCGACTCACTTATCAACAAGTCAAAAAAATTTGAATCCGGTCCGATTTATCACGATTTGATGGGTTAAACGGGTTGATTCACTTAATCACATTTTTTTCTTAGTTAAATTCTTTTAATTCAAATCTAAATAAAAGAAAAGGGTATGAAATGATCAATCAAACATAAACAAAATTTTTAGTAGCTCCAGAGCGATTCAAATTTGTTTTTGCATAAAAAATTAAGTTACTAAGTATAAATTTGTAGATTTTTCAGGTTGCCTAATTATTGCATACAAAAGAGCCTCTGTTTCAATATTTTGTAAAATGACTAGTCCAACAAAATGTACTTATCAAAAAAATTAGGTGAGTTGGTGAGCCAACCCGGCTAACCACATGTTCATCTTGGGTGGCAGAGTTTTTAGTGAGTCAGGTTCAAAATTGGTTCGTATCCAAATTTCAATTTTTTTCAACCCAACTCAGTCCGAACTCGTGGTGAACTGACTTGACTCACAGGTTCTAACTTGTTTTGGCAGCACTACTTTTAATAACAACATCGTTTATTATTTAATGTAGAATAATGGATTGTGACAAACTCTTAATATTTTATATGTTTTGTATATTGATTATCTTTATAACTATTAAAATAGGTTAAAACTACTGAGTTAATATGGTCCACAATGGGTTTGAGTTGGGTTAGATTAAAAAAATTTAGAAACTTTAGTATGGGCAAAAAATAGACTCAACTCACTAAGAACTTGATTCACCGAGATTGAATCTATGGTGATTCGGGTTGGTGGACTTTAAAAAAAAGGTTTAATACCTATTTTAGTATCTATTTTTGTTAGTTTTTTTCAAAGTGGCAATCTACTTTTTCGGGCATTCAGAGTTGACCTAATTTTTATAATTTTTGTTCAATTTGGTCCTTTTTCCTAACGGCGTCTAAATCGTTAATGACACAATGTCCACGTGAGCCATCAGTGAATGACATGGCACATTTTTTCTAACGTGGCTACCCATGGAAATTAAGGTTTTCTGGTTCATGCTTTGGCTTCTCATGGCGATATGAAAGTGGATTTCGCGATTAGGGTTTTCTGGTCCACGGTTTGGCGCTTGTGTTTGTAGGTGGGTTTCACGACTATGTAAATCTATGATGGTTGAACGAACATGGTGCCTCATTGTGGTTGATTCGATTTGCGGTGGTGGAGGTGATGGGTTTCATTTGCAATTTTAGATCTTTGGCTTTATGATTTACAGGTTTGAACTTAAACCATAGGAGAACACTAGAGGATGGGTGAATAGTATTTTCAAGCTTTTCACAAATGGTGTTTGATAAATGTTACAGAGATTAGCAAATAAAAATAATCTTAGACAATGATTCTTCACAAGGATTTATAAAGGTTTCAATAAAGGATAAATTATGAGATATAACTTTTCAAACATTAATGCAAAACAACGTCTAATAACCTGTAAGAAAGATGTGTATATGTGTTAGAAATAAAGAGCCTTGTTTCTTAACACCAAGAGGGGGAGGGTGAATTGGTGATTACTAAAAACAAATGCTTTTTAAATCTTTTCACAAATTACGAATGATCTTGAATCTTTCTTGCAATGTAAGTAAAGCGCGTATGCAACTCAAAGTAAAAGAGATAGGGAAAGAAGAATAAACACAAGGTTTTTATCCTGGTTCGGCCTCAATGCCTACATCCAGTCACCCTTCCAATCAACCTTAGATTGAAGGATATTTCACTATAATGATTTGATATTTACACCAAAGGTTTTACAAAGAACACACTCTCACAATGTAAACACCTCTCCTACTCACAATCAAATATAGAAAGAAAACACTTGCACACACAGAACCACACGTTCTTGCTGCAAAACCCCTTTGAGAAACACCTCTCAAAGTCCAAGAGCTCCTCACTCTTCTTCCTGTCACGCACGAACAGGGAAACAACACAATCAACGATTGCAGAATACTTTTATGATCAAAGTAGATACACCTCAATAGTACGGATAAGATCAGCCAGTCACGTCCACAAAGTTCCTCTCAAGAATCCTTCAAGTTTCTTCGAATTCTTCAAGTCTTGATTCTTGGAGCGTCAAGGCAATCTGTAAAACTTTCTCAGATCAAAGATATCAGATATGAAAATGTACAAATGATCATTAGTTTTAGAATTACAAGTAATGCGTCAATTTATAGTTTTCATCATGACAGACGCAAAATAATCGATTACATTAGTAATGTAATCGGTTACATTAAAATCAGATGTAACAGAATTACAACTAACACAACTCTAATTGAATACACAATTAATGTAATCGATTTGCATTTAATTCTAGTCAAACATATTTAAAAATATGACCGTTATAGTTGTTATGACTTGGTTGAAAACAGTTTTCAAAATATAACAGACTTAATTGATTACATAACATGTGTAATCGATTAAGCTAAGAAGCACTTAACCAAATTTTGAAAACTTTTTCTCTTCAAAAACTCATCACAGCACATTTGAAAATGATGTATGCAAAGACATACCCTACGAGTTCTTTTAATTTGGTTCTTACTTTTAAGAACACTTTTATTTTTATAAACCTTTTTAACAGATATAGGCATTTCAACATTATTATTTCTTGTTGACACTTCAAGCAGATTTTCAAGAATATCAATATCAAGCATGTGACTCTTACATGAAAGGCATTCAACAGGATGTTCAACATTTGAAGACTCTTTCATTTCTAAATTGCAGATTTTATTTCTCGAAATAACTTCTTCATCTAATGCCTTCTATATTTAATTTGCAATTCTTTAAATTCCTTTTTCAAATTTTTATGAGCAACATTCAATTTATCAGATTCATAAGTAATTCAAGAAAAGCTTTTTGCAAGTCAATTTCAGAAGTTTCAGAACTAGAAGAACTTATTTCGCTTGCAGTGTCATCAATATTAACCGTCAAACACAAGTTGGCTTTTTCATTGGAAATACTTGAACTAGTTGAGCTTGAGTCATTTTCTTCCCAAGCAACGTAAGCATTCTTCTTCTTGAAAGACTTCTTTTTTTCACCCTTTTTGAGGTTTGGACAATCCATATTAACGTGCCATTTTTCTTCGCAACCATAACACATGTAATTTGAAGAAGATCTTTGTTTCTTCTTCCAATCATTTTTAAATTTTTTCTTGCCTTTAGATTTCATGAACTTGAAGAATTTCCTAATCATGTGACTCATATTTTCGTCATCTAAGTCTTCATCTTCAGATTCCTCATCCTTTTTGAACTCGTACTTTTTGAAAGTTCAGATTTGAAGGCCAATGTTTTCTTCTTTCCTTGGACTTCCTCAGCACTCAGTCTATTCAACTCGAGCTTGTGCTCTCTCAACTTTCCAAAAAGCACAACCATAGACATGGACGTCAAGTCTTGAGACTAAGTTATCGCAGTAACCTTTGGCTGTCACGTCTTGTTCAAAGATTTCAGAATTTTAACATTTAATTCGTCAGTGTCAAATTTCCTACCTAAACCGATATGATGGTTGATGATATGTGTGAAGCGTTTTTGCACATCAGCGATGGTTTCACCTTGTTGCATCCTGAACATTTCATATTCCTATATCATAGTGTTCTTCCTAGCATGCTTGGCATCGTTAGTTCGTTCCTGAGTTACTTGAAGAACTTCTCACATCTCCTGAGCCGTTTTGCACACTAAAATCCTGTAAAATTCATCTAATACTAAAGCAGAGGATATTATATTGCGAGCTTTTATATCAAATTGGGCTTGTTTATTTTCTTCAGCAGTCCATTGCAAATATGTTTTTTCTTCCAGTACACCATTCAAATTTACAGTAGGAATAATAGGACCATTCAAAATAGTTTCCCAAATACCCCTGTCAATTGACTCTAAAAATATTTTCATTCTCACTATCCAAAACACATAATTTTCCTCCCGTAAACAAAGGAGGTTTATCAATAGAGCACCCTCAACATACAGTTGGTTATGACCCCCCATTTTCAAAAATTTGAAAAACTATCAAAGCAAGCTCTGATACCAATTGTAGGTATCAACGTCTCGCACAACAAAATGTTTTAAGAGCGAAAAAGCGTGTTACGGTCAATAGCCAAGATAAAATGGTTCTTTTTAAAATCTTGATTTTCTTTTAAGAATTTTAACAAACACTTAGAATGCTAAAGAGATAGGGTTAAAGAAAATCAACACATAAAGTTTTATCCTGGTTCGAATAAAAAGATTCTACGTCCAGTCATTAATCACTATAAACAGTGATTAACTTTTTCACTAAAATATTGTTGTTACAATTACAATCAGATGAATAAAGATAAAGAATAGAAAACACCTCCCTTAGACACACATCTTTGTAGCGAATCTTCACTTGACTTATCAATCTTCTAGATTGTGGGATCCCCATCTCTGTCTTATTTTGCGTGTTTCTCTTATTTATTTTGTTGTGCCCCTTGAGGATTCAAATTGAGAAAAGATTGTACTCTTTCCTAGACAAGATTGTATCATCTTGTATCTAGAGCAAGGTTCTGGTTTGAATATCTTCTTTTATCTTATGTTTTTGTCATATTAAAAAAGCAACCAAAATCCAATTCCTTTGAGTTTTTAATTTTCGTATTTGTTGGTAGGGGGAGCTATGGAAAGTTGAACCCATATCTCACATATAAGTTTTTGATGATGACAACAAAAATGTTTTATAGTTTCTTGCACATGACAAAACTGTTGATTATTTATATCTGTGTATGTGTTTGAACTATCTGTGACATGCATTCATTGTCTTCAAATAAATTTATGTTGAAAATTCTTTGCAGATTGCATATCTGTATGAATTAATCGATTATACAGTTTATATAATCTGTTGCAATTCATAAGATATCAATACATGCTTAACAGTGGCAAAACAACATGTTTTAACCGATTACATTATGAGTATAATCGACTAAAACTCGTGGTTATGCCTACACTTACTTATTATGTGCATTGATGTGTTTTGTATGGAAATTTTTTTAAAATGCTTATGTTTGAGACTTAATCGATTACATTAATTTCTTAAGCGGTTAAATTGTGCTTTATGTGAAAACCTTTTTCAAGAATAACCATAACTGTCACAACATTCATATTTTTAAATATTGTGGCATATATGTTTTGGTTAATCAATTACACGCTCTACTTACTCTGTTAAATGATAAAATGTAAATTTGTTATTGCAAAAGGAATTGCTTAACCGATTACATTAAAAGCATATTCGATTAAATTGCGTCAAAGTTGAGAAAAACTATAAATAGATGTAGTGCTCTATGTTTCAACACCTTTAATGATTCATAACTTCATATTTGATATTGTTTGTTGAGCTATTATTGCAGGAGTTTCCTGTTACTCCAAGAATCAAGAATAATTCATTTGGAAGAAATCATCAAGGATTCTTGAAAAGTTGATAGAGCTTTCACATACTGATCATTTGCACAACCAAGGTGTCTCTTTCAGATCAGGTTCCATTTGCAATCAAGAGTGATTGTTGATTCCCTATTGCTATTGGCCAAGAAGAAGGACTTGGAGGGTTCTTGTGACTTAGAGAGGGGATTCTCTAAGGGTGTACTGAAAAAGGATTGTCCTTTTTGGGTTTGTACACTATAAGTGATTTGGAGTTGAGAGGAGAGTACATTGAGAAGGTTGTCTCTATATCTTGCTTGTAAGAACTCAATCATTATAGTGAATTTCCTTTCAATCTAAGGTTGATTAAAAGAAAACTGGATGTAGGCTTGGCCAAACCATTATATATCATTGTGTGAATTTCTCTATCCCTTTACTCTTGCATTGCTATTCATTCTTTGTTAATTGCATTCCAAGAAAGATCAAAAGATTTTTAAAGAACACAGTTTTTAGAAGGGAAACCAATTCACCCCGATCTTGGTTGAGAAACTTGGCCAATCTATTTCTATAGTATTTTTTTTTTTATTTTCTTCTTTTAATTTGTGTATTTCTACATTTGATTTGTGGAAATTATCTGTTTTTCTTTTTTTGTGTTTTTATGTTAATTGTAGTCCCAATTAAATCTTTACCTTGATCTTTCATGAGTGTTGGTGTTTAAAGGACAATCTTTATTTGTGTGTTGAACTGTCAAATTAATATATATATATATATATATATATATATATATATTATATATATATATATTATATATATATATATATATATTGGATCCAAGTAAAAAAAAACAAATATGCATTAAAAAAAGTACGGATCCAAGAGTAAAAGAAAATTGTAGAGTTCAGCACAAATTATTATTTTGCACTATTGTTTATGAATGTTAATCTATTAAATTATATTCCGTATTTCTTTTAGAGTCTATGTGTTGTCTCATTTGACTCTTTTTGGTAGTCCTATAGTTTTCTAATTTTATTATTTTGTGTCTTTTAAAAATTCCTTGAAGTTTTGTCTTGAGTTTTCTATTTTCTTTTACCTCTTAAGTCAAGACTTAGATCTTGTAATGTTTTTCACATTATTTGTTCAATCTTTTCTTAAGTTATTCGAGTTTTTTGCCAAGCACTAAAGGGAATTTTATTGAGATTGATATCGCACAGCGGAACGTTTAAAGAGCATGTAAACAGTCAATAACCAAGAGGGGAGGGGTGAATTGGTTCTATTAAAAATTATGATTTTCTTTCAGAAGTTTTATCAAACAGTTTATAAGCAAAAGCTGTAGGGATAATGAAAATCACACAAGTAATTTTATCCTAGTTTGAATCAACAGATTTTACGTCTAGTCGTTAATTGTTGAAAGCCTTCTGGTCGCACAAAAGTCAACAAAACCTGGTCCCCACTAATGTAGTATAGGGGCAACCTAGGGAATCAATCCAAGGACTTGGTACTTATTAAGTATAGAATTGTAGAATTATGCGTATTTATTTATTTACTAAAACTAAAGCTAGGTGGGGAAAGAAAATGTAAAACGAAATCTGATATGAGAAACTAATTAATGATGTATGATTAAAGAAACCTAATACCTAAGTACTAATGAATAAAGGAAAAGAAAACAATGCATGATTTCTAACCTAATGTAATCTGGACTAACAGAACCAAATTAATGCAATTAAGAGAATCTTAAAAACTGAAGAAACTAAAAGAGAATTCACAATTTGAAGTTCAATTAATATGAAGGAAATCCTAATTTGGTAATTAACTAAGTGAATGAACAATAAGGACTAATATGAGAATGAATGCTAAGTAGGAAATTAAAGCAGTAACTATGAATGGAAATTTATAGAATCTGAAAATACCCAAAAACAGAATTGACATCTAATCCTAATCACATATCAACTAACTCAGTAAACAAATCATCTACTGCTATCAAAATAGATCAAATATAGGCAATGAGGACTTCTACTGGAAATGGATACACAATAACTGAAAGCACACATAGAAAGTCTAAATCTAATCATCTATAATTGGGATTGGAAAATAGAATAAGATCAAGCATAGTATTGACAACATAATTAATTTGAACCCTTAAAGCTTACTATGTCTCAAGAAGACATCTTGGAAAATTAGGCCCTCTTTAGGGTCCTAAGGTATCTTATTCAAATACCTGTAATGTGCACAGTTTCCTTTAATTTTCCAAATTAATTCCAACTGCCTAACTGTTCTTTCCCTTACTCTATAATCCGCTAAATCAGATTACCAAAAATCACAACCTAGACTAAACTATACTACAACGTGCAACAAAAGTAAAAAGAAACATAGCTAAGTAAGTAATGAACAATGATCAATTTCAGAATGTAAAATGATCAAGAAAAAAAAATGAAAACTAGAAACATAAAGGATGCAAGAACTTCAAAGAAAACCAAACTAAATTCAGGAAATGTAAACTGACAATGAAATCAAACTAAAACACATAAGTAAAAGGCTGGAAAATTAAATTGCAGAAAAGGAGATCGAAATAAAGACATTCAAGAATGTAAAATGATACTCAAAACATAGAACTTGTATTAAAATCTGAAATCAAAAGTACAAAATACTAGAGTTTCCCAGATATCCACTATTTGTCACCCAATGGACGTGATCCAAGAACTCCAATGCAAGAATCAAAGTATCTACTTCTAAGAAAGCTTAAAAATTTGAAACTAAAGCATGAAACTGAGAACCTTATAGGTAGCGTCTGTCACCCACTACCCATGCACTGTCTAAACCTAAGAATGGTGTCTGTCACCCACCACACGTGCTCTACACTTTACAAGACTTCCCTTTTTCTAGGGGAAAATCTAAAATAGAAAAAGAAAAAAAGAAAGAGAAAAAGAAAATAGGGGAAAGGGGAAGGAATCAGTTACAACTTGAAGTTTCTCGAATCATCCTCAACGAACTCTAAACCGCTCTACTTCTTCAATCAATCCAACTTAGCACTCTTTCGATGCCTTGCTTCCGATTTGCTTCCCCGGACTGATCAACTTGGGCTGGCTTCCTCTTTGGGCCTTTGAGCTTCTTTTTCTCTGGTTGAGTTCACTTACACGAGCCATAGACTTCATCTAGGGGTGGGCAAACTGCAATATTTGTACTGTATTATAACCAAACTATAATTAACTATATAATAATTCAAAGAAACTGAGTTGAACTAAAAAGTAGTTAAGAAAAACTAATCTGAACTTAATTTAGTGCACTTAGTGCAGTACAATCCAGTAAATTGCTTAAGTTCAAAGCCACACTTTTCATCACACGCAATGCCTTCCTGGACTGTCCTCCTCTGGATCCTCTCCTGTTTCCCTGTCACGTGGTCTCCCAATGCCTCCCCTTCTCCGACCACCTCCTCCCCCGCCGCGCCTGCCTCCCTACGCTCCTCGCTGCCAAAACCATCTTCGTCACTGACAACTCCCTTGCCAACTTCTCCCTCGACCACACCCCCTTCACCCACCCCGACCTCTTCTCCGCCTCCTCCCTCGCCGGCGTCCAGTGCTTCCTCGACTACTCTCTCTTCGGCGACGGCCTCCCGCTCTCACCCTCTCCCCCGCCGGCAACTCCATCGACTCCTTCTGGAACTCAGGTGCGTCCTCCTCCGGCTCCCGTCTCAACGACATCGTTTTGCTCCCCCTCTTCTCCTTCGTTCTTCCACTGCTACCATGCCAAGGTTTTTCAATCTCTTTTGAAAGGGAAAGGGAAAAACGTGGGTTTGCAGATTTGCTTCTCTTTCCAACGAGAAGTGTTCTAAGAACCCGAGTCTTTGACAACAATGGCGGCGGTAGGAAATTGTGATGGAAAAAGGAAATAGAAAAACCTACGATTGAGAAAGGAAACAGGAAAACTGAAACCATAGTTAACTGTACTCAAAATGAAATAGTTCAGTATTTTTAAATTGAATTGTTAACCAGTATAATTAGTTTTAGGTAAAAGTAGTTTTAAGTTTTTTAAGTTTAAAACAGTACAGATAAACTATAATTTAAGTTTCTTAACTTAACTGTGCCCAACCCTAACTTCATCTATGCTCTTCTCTCCTCGCTCCCGGAAACCTAGCTCAAAGAGTGCTATGTTTTCTCCAAATGAATCCCGAGGCATTTGACCCCCAAGGAAAAACTGCAACTCCAACACCAAAACGCACCGTTCACTAAAGTATAGCTAAAGCAGCCTTCAGTCCACTGACCCAATCAACATTGTAGTTTCAGCTCCTGCCGATCCACTTCAAGCTCTAAAATTCCAACCCAGCAAAAATGCAACTTTTTCATTCAGTGCTAACTCAAATGTGGCTTGGCCCAAAACATTATTCCTCTCTACACCAGCCCATTTTTATTAATTTCAACATTATCATAAAAAAAAAATAAACTGGTAAAAGAAAAAAAATGTAAAAATAAAGCCTAAAAGAAATGAGATTTTATTTTAAATTTTCTGAATATTTTTCTAAAAGAGAAAATACCTAATTATTTAAAAATCTATTTTATTTAACTAAAAAGGGAAAATAACATTATTTCTATCAAAAACCTATTTTTATCCTGTTTATACTAATCTATCTTAATTCTAGAAAATTAAAAGCTAAAATAACCTAAAAGAAGAATATTAATACAGAAAAATGGGGAAAATTTGTGATTATCCTTTTTCACTAGAAATGAATATCAGAGTACAAAGAGAATAAGGATGAGATTAGAAACCACCTCTCTTAACATATAAGAGATGAAAGTCACGTCCTTTTGACGCACAAAAGGATTAACAACTTGACTTTGCTATGTAGGTATATCCACTACTTAGACACACCGAGAAAGAGCACTTCCTCCCACAAGCACCAAGTTCACAAGCTCCCTTTTTCACACACAGAGAGTTTCCCTTAGGCACACTGCTCTAATACTCTCAAATGACAAGGTTTTCCCCTAAGAGTTGTGGAGAACTCTATTTATAAGTCAAGGTTCGTGTAGGGTTAGAAACTGAAAAGGTAGCTCCCAATTGCCAGTAATAATGGATTATAAAAAGTGATAATCGATTATTTTAGGCCGTTATGGGTTTTGGAAAATGTGATAATTGATTATCCTTAGTGATAATCGATTATTGCCGAGCCTTGGACAATATCAAAACTTGCAGTGATAATCGATTGTTGCCTCCATAAATCCTTTTCTACTTTTGCATGTGATATTCGAGTATCCCCTATCATAATCGATTATTGTCGTAATAAATCACAAGGTTATGAAACTTCTAAGTGTTTATAATTGTAAAATAATTCCTATACAAATTATTTCTATAGAAATTGCCACTAGTGCAGAAATCACATTTTATGACAAGTAAAAATGATATATTATGACTGGTAAACTAGAGACATAGTTCTGGGTGTTATAGTAGGCCTGCGCATTTTATGACATAGTAGAAAATTACGTCATAATAGCTTGAACATATTATGACGTAATTTTTGTAATCGGTCATAATATGCACAATTTATTATGATAAATTTTTCATTTATCAGTATAATATGGTGAAACGTATTATGACATAGATGTGTTTACTTGTTATAATATTTAGTGTATTATGACGTAGATATTTTTACCAATCATAATATGTTGAATGTATTATGACGTACACTTTTTCACCTATCATAATAAATGGTTATTAGAATCAACATATTATGACATACATTGTTTAATACGTCATAATATATGTTATTTAGAAAATAAAATCATTATTACAATTGACATCTAATGAATTTATAATCATATTCCTGTATTATCATCTCATCCAATCAATTATAATCAATATAGCTTCAAATGAAAATATTCAATTGAACTAACAAAATAAAATTGATTTCAAACATTAAATTGTCTAATAATATTTAATACATTATTTATACATGAAACAATATATTAATCCAAATATTACATTAATATACATACATTATTGAATCGTAGCCAAGTTTCTACTAACACTTAAAATAAAAGATGCACAGTTCCTTCTAATGTCTTCAATGTCTGTGCAGTTTTCATGGGAGATGAATCATTAAAGATCTACAAATAAAATAATGGAGTTTAAATAATATTGTAATGAATAGTTGGATAAGTATTTAGTTAGTTTTTTAATACCTTATTCCATGATTCAATAATGTTTGTACAAATAATAGTATGCATTTGTTTCATTACATAATACTCACGCTCATAGTTGTCCAATTAACGTCGACACTACAAATTAAATACAAATAATCAAGACTTACTCAAACTAAGGACACAAAATATCATATTATACTCTAGCTAGCCTTTCCACCATGTAGCTTTGATCAATTTTGCTAAACCAAATTCCACAAAACCAACAACACAATCAATTCCTCATAAAAATAGGACTCACAAAACATAGAACAAAGGTCAACTTCTCTTAAATTAGGTGTGATTATTTGCATCTTCTTCCTAGAGACAAATGGAACATCCTGCAACCTTGAATGAGCTTCGAAAATGTGATTAGATGGGTGCTTTTGTTACAAGAATTTGATGTAGAGATCCGTGATAAGAAGGGGAGTGAAAATGTGATTGCTGATCACCTATCTCGGTTGGTCAATAGTGAAGTTACAAATAAGGAAAAAGAAATTTGGGAGTCTTTCTCAGATGAGGCACTTTTGTATATCCAACAATGACCATGGTTTGCTGATATGGCTAATTTTAAAGTTGTAGGAGTAATTCTAGAAGATTTGAATTGGCAACAGAGAAAGAAAGTTTTGCATGATGCAAAGAAGTTTATCTGGGATGATCCTTACTTGTTTAAAATTGGAGCAGATAATCTTTTGAGGCGGTGTGTGATGAATGAAGAAGCGGAAGGAATTCTCTAGCACTGTCATGATTCACCTTGTGGGGGACATTTTAATGGAGAAAGGATAGCAGCAAAAGCTCTCCAATCAGGTTTTTATTGGCCTACTTTGTTTAAGGATGCACATAATCATGCTAGAAATTGTGATAAATGTCAAAGGACTAGAGCTATTTCAAGACGTCATGAGATGCCATTACAAGGTGTTTTGGAGGTTGAAGTTTTTGACTGTTGGGGAATTGATTTTAAGGACCTTTTCCACCATCTTTCAACAATGAATATATTTTGGTGGCGGTAGATTATGTGAGTAAATGGGTGGAAGCCCTAGCTTGTCCCAAGAATGATGCCAACACGGTGATTAAATTTTTGAAGAGGCAAATCTTTTAATGTTTTAGAACTCCAAGAGTACTTATCAATGATGGGGGGTCTCATTTTTGCAACTTCCAGCTTGCAAAAGTACTTAAACATTATGGTGTGAAGCATAAAGTGGCTGCTCCTTATTATCCACAGACAAATGGGTAAGCTGAGGTATCCAACAAGGAGATAAAGAGGATATTGGAAAAAACAGTTGCTTCATCAAGAATGGATTGGTCACAGAAACTGGATGATGCTCTATGGGCATACAGGATGACAATGAAGACATTTATGGGTTTGTCACCTTTTCAGTTAGTCTATGGGAAAGCATGTCATTTGCCAGTGGAGATGGAACATAAAGCTTTATGGGCTCTTAAATTTTTGAATTTTGATCCTTATGAAACTCAGAGCAAACGCAGAAGGTAGATGCTGGAGCTTGAAGAGATGTGATTGCATGCATATGAGTTGTCTCGTAGTTATAAAGAAAAGGTAAAATTCTATCATGATAGGAAGCTGATAAAAAGAGTCTTTAATCTAGGGCAACAGGTGTTGTTTTTCAATTCACGTTTAAAGTTGTTTCCTGGGAAGCTGAATTCAAAGTGGTCAGGACCATTCATAGTGAAGAATGTGCGTCCACATGGAGCAATTGAATTGGTGGATCCAACTGCCAATGATCCACAAAGAAGTTAGGTGGTGAATGGTCAACGCCTTAAGCACTATTTGGGAGGAGAAGTGGAAAGATTGACTACAGTGATGAAGTTAATTGATCCTTGAGCTTATTGGGTCAGGCTCGTGACGTTAAATAAGCGCTTACTGGGAGGCACCCTAATGTTCCAATCTACTCAGTCTGAAACTTTATCTAATCTGATGGTTGAACATTGATTGTATGCATGATGAGGAATGCTTAATGATGCTTGGATGTTGATTGATGTTAAGATTGTGTGCCATATGCTGATATATAGGTGGTTGTTCACTAGCTTTGTGAACAGATGCATGATGTTGTGATTGTGGTTATGATGCTAAGCAAAATGTTTATCTGGAATGTATGGAATAAGCCTGTATGTGTGAGGTTTTGAACTCTAAAGTATTTGTTTCAATGATTGCTATTACTGTGAAAGTGTGAATGACTTTGCCTAGGTTTCTATGATTGAATTACTCACTTGTATGTGTCATATGATCAAGGCCGTTTGTTGTTACCCTTTTTAGCCAATGCATAATTTTTGCCCAATAAAAAAGAGTACAAGTGTTCTATCCTTTGAACCTTTAACCTTGAACATAATATAAAACCCTTGTTGAAAATATTTGCCTTGAGTTAAGATTGAGATTAATTGTGGTATTAGTAAAGGTTCAAGTTTGGGGTTGTTGGGAAATTTGAAAAGAGAAAATAAATAAACATTGAGCAAGTGTTGAGCAAGTGAAAAATGCAAAAAAAAAATAAACAGCTTAATGCCAAAAGGGTAAAGTTGGGAATGAGTGAGATTGGTATGTATAAAGAGAGATGGTTTTTGAATGATAAATGTATGAATGATTATCTCTTAACTCAAGGATTGTGTGATCCAGAAAAACCAATTTTTTTCTTAGCCCAGCCACATTATAAGCCTTAGAAAAACCCTTGTGATGATGCTTGTTTGTGAGTGTGTTGATTATAGTTAAATGAAAGGCAAAGTTAATTCATGTGACATGGTGATAGTAGAGTGAATGAGTGACCTCTATACACCCTTGTGCGGTTGAGTGAAATACTTTTTCGGGAGAGGAATGGTTCCATGAATAGGGATGACATTTATGCTTAGTTGATTGATCATTCATGATAATAGCATCTATTGGATAGTATGTGATTATGTGAACACCAGGAAGAATGAATTTGATTAAAGCATGTGCATATCTTAACTGATTTCTATGTGATGAGTTGAATTGAGTAATTACTTGTCTAAGAAGAAAGAATTTTTGAATGTGTTGAATCACGGTGTTGATAGGTGGAAGACTGAGTTACATTTTGTTTTGCTTGAGGACAAGCAAAGTTTTAAGTTTGGGGTTGTGATAACGGTTGAAAAACCGTTATTTTTATACTTAATTTTACTAAACATACCCTTTTTGACTTAGAAGCTTGCGTGAACTCATGTTTTTGCTTGTTTTGCCTTGTTTTGGCAGAAATCAACATGAATTGGATGAAAGAAAGTGAAGTAGCATGAAGATGGACTCAAGAGAAGAAGGAAAAGTGCACAAAAAAAGAACCGTAGCCAGCGCTGAGCGCCACTTTGCCGTTGAGCGTCATTCTCATTGTGAAAAACACTGCTTGACGCTTAAGCGCCACCGCTGAGGGGAAGAAACAAGTGTCGCTGCCACCGCTGAGCGCCACTTTACCGTTGAGCACCAGCTTCTTCAATGAATGCACTGCCTAGAGCCTGGGCGTCAACCTTGAGGGCCAATCCTGAGTTCCGCACCTACCGCTGAGCGGTACTTTGGCGTTGAGCGCCACTTTTCTGGGCTTGGGCTTATTTTTCTGTTATTTTTATAAGCTACATAAGGGTTTGGACGACTGAGGGTTAGTATCTTTGGATAGAAAGAGGCGAAATTACACCCTCTTCACCCCTTGGAGGCGGAAGCTCCTTTCTTCAAATTCTAGGGTTCTATCTTTCATTCTTTTCATTATATTCATCTAGTTTCACAATGTCCATGGTGAACTAAACCTCCATTATTGTTGGGGAAACGATGTAACCCTTTGAAACTCTCATGTATTGAATTGATTCGTATTTTATATGCTTTACTTCATTAATTGTTAGGGTTTTTCCTGTTTACTCTATGCATGCTTGGTTTGAATTCATTCAATTGCATGATCCTTGATGTTATCTATATGGAAACATATAGATAAATCTAGAACTGGGGAAACTCTCCCAAGAGCAATATTACCTAGAAATAGGGATAGTAGGATTGGTTGCCTTTAAGCTTCTATGCAAATGTAATGCATGAATAATTGCTAGGGAAATAAGAAATTGTAAACTAGTAATTAGGAGTAGGCTTTCTTCACCGAGATATCGGGTTTAAGGTAAATTAGAAAGTGGCATTAACATTAATGAAGAAGATGAATTCTTATACATATGAGAGTGGATAGGACAAGTCGAAAACCTTAACAACATAATCATTCCATATTTTATATCAATCATCTTTGCATCTTTCAATCCAATTGATCAATATTGCATTCATATTTATTTTCTGCATAATACAACACAAAGATTCGTTTACAAGACTTAATTAATCAAGAAACCACATGAATGTCTAGGTCGTGAGTCCTTTAGGATACAATACTTGGTCTTACCATTTTATATTACTTGGAACGATTCGGTACACTTGCCGAAGTGTTAACAGGAAGACCTTGGCAATATGATAGAAAAGTAACCCATGATGGTCTAACCAATAAGTATTCTTTCTTGTTTAAAGGGAAAAAGGTGTCTCTAACACCTTTATCTCCTAAAGCAGTTTGTGATGATCAAATTAAGATGAAATTGAAAAAAGAGCAGTAGAGAAAAGAAGGAAGAGAGAAAATTTCAGAAAAAGGCAAGAAAAAGGAAAGTAAAAAAATAAAGAGTGGTAAAAGCCTTTTCTTAAGAGAAAAAGAGGTACATAGAGCGTTGGTTAAGAAACAACCTTTATATTTGCTTATGTTTAACAATATTTGTTTGTCTTTTATGCAAGTTTCTATATCTTTAGGTATGGAGCAACTTCTCAAGGAGTATATGGATGTCTTCCCTAAGGACATTCCTTATAGCTGACCTCCTAAAAGGGGTATTGAACACAACATGAACCTTATTCCAGGTGCATCCCTTCTTAATACGCCAGTCTATAGGAGCAATTAGGAAGAGGCTAGAGAAATACAAAAGCAAGTGGAGCAACTCATGGAGAAAGGATAGGTTGGAGAGAGCTTGAGCCCATGTGCCATGCCTGTCATCCTTGTTCCTAAGAAAGATGGATCATGGAGAATGTGCATTGACTGACTAGCCATCAATAACATCACCATCAAGTATAAACATCCTATTCCTAGACTTAATGACTTGCTTGATGAAATGCATGGTGCTTGTTATTTTTCAAAGATAGATTTGAAAATTAGTAATCATCAAATTAGGGTGAGAGAGGAAGATGAATGGAAGACTACTTTCAAAACTAAATTTGGTTTGTATGAATGGATCGTTTATGAGATTGGTGAATCATGTGTTTAGAAATTTTATTGGTAAGTTTGTTTTTGTGTATTTTTATGACATCTTGATATATATCAAAACACTTGATTAACACTTGAGGCACTTAAGAGAAGTTTTAGAAGTGCTTAAGAAGGAGAAATTATATGCCAATATGGACAAATGCATTTTTTGTACAGATCAAGTTGTTTTCCTAGGGTTTGCAGTTAGCTCTAAAAGAGTGCAATTTGATGAAGAAAAAGTTAAGGCCATTAGGGATTGGCCCACTCCTAAAAATGTAAGTGAGGTGACAAGTTTTCATGGTTTGTCTAATTTCTATGGGATGTTTGTCAAGGATTTTAGCACCATAGCATCCCCATTAACTGAAACTATTAAGAAAGATGTAGGGTTTAAGTGGGGAGAGAACAAAAAGAGGCTTTTGATAGCCTTAAACACAAACTCACACATGCACATGTCTTAACTTTACCAAATTTTGAAAAATCTTTTGAGATTGAATGTGATGCTTCTAATGTTGGCATATGAGGTGTTCTCTTGCAAGAAGGGAATTCTATGGCCTATTTTGAGTGAAAAGTTGAAAGAGGCAGTGGGAAACTATTCCAATTATGACAAAGAGTTATATGCCTTAGTGAGAGCCTTGCACAATTGACAACATTATTTGCTTCCTAAGGAAATTTTAATTCATAGTGATCATGAGTCCCTTAAATACATTAAAATTCAAGGCAAACTCAATAAGAGACATGCCAAATGGGTAGAATTAATTGAACAATTTCCTTATGTAATCAAGCATAAACAAAGCAAAACAAATTTTGTAGTTGATGCCTTATCTAGGAAGCATGCCTTATTTTCCATGGTTGAAACTAAAGTGCTTGGTTTTAAAATGCTTAAGGAATTGTATAATGATATCAAGATTTTGGTAAAATTTATAAAGATTGTGAAAAAGGAACTTTTAATGATTTTTATAGGCAAGATGACTTTGTTTTTAAGGAAACTAAGTTGTGTGTGCCTAAAGGATCAATGAGAGAATTATTATCAAAGAAGATCATGAAGGGGGGTTAATGGGACATTTTGGAATTCAAAAGACATTGGATATATTAAATGATCATTTCTTTTGGCCTCACATGAAGCATAATGTGTTTTCCTTTTGTAATAGATGCATTACTTGTAAGCGTGCTAAATCTAAATCTATGCATCATGGAATGTTTATGCCATTACCTATTCCTGAATCTCCTTGAATCGATATTTCTATGAATTTTGTTTTGGGACTTCCACGCTCCAAAGTTGGAAAAGATTTTGTTTTTGTTGTGGTAGACAAGTTCTCAAAGATGGCTCACTTCATTCTCTGCTGTTCAGATTGTTGATAGGGGGAGCACAGGATTAGCTGAACCCACAATCTCTGTGGTATCTATTTTTGATGATGACAACACATTGTTAATAAGCACACATGTATATGTATTGTGTTATATGTGTTATATGCTTATGTGATTACTGTGTTATATGTGTTATACAAGCATAACTGTGAACATGCTGTGTTGATTGTTGGATACTACTGTGTTTGAAATGTGATTATATTTGTGTGTGCATAATATGAGTTTTAAAATGGAAAAACCACATGCATCAAGCATATATGTTATATCTGTGAAATGAATTCGATTAGATTAATAGCATAATCGATTAAAATGCGTCTGATTTCACTTACTTTATATATTGACGCATGATTTGAAATTCTGTAAGCCAATTGTGATTAAGACTTTCATATCAGTTTCAGATTAGAGCTTTGAAGTCTTACAGAAGAGAGAAATGCTCTAAGAAACAAGAATTGTCGTGGTGTTCAAGTCTTGAAGATTTCTTGAGGAGCAAGATTGATTGATTAGTAAAGGCTAATTGATCTACACAACAGAGGTGCATACTGTTGGATCAGGAGCTCTTGCAAACGCTTAGTGTTGTTGTTTCCCTGTGGTGTATAAAAGAAGAAGAACGTGGTTCTTGACTTTGATGGGGATCTCAAAGGGTTGACTGCAGGAGAGGATTGTTCTTGCTACTAGTATGTTGTATATTGGCTATTTTAGATTAGTGAGTTAGAGAGGTTGTTTACATTTTGACAGTGAGGTTGCTGTAAAAACCTTGTTGTAAAAACTCAAATCTTATAGTGCAATTGGCTTTTGGTCTAAGGTTGATCGAGAGGACACTGGATGTAGGCTTGGCCGAACCAATATAAAAACTCAGAGTTTGAATCTTCTTCGCCTTATCTCTCTCCATTTAATTGATTGTATAATATCTGTATTCAAATACGCATATTGTTACATTGCATACATTTTTACTTGCGATTCAAGAAAATTTTAAAGACTTACAGTTTTGCTAAAAAGATTTCAAAAGCGATCATTTTTATACAACACCAATTCATCCCCCCCTCTCTTGGTATGAGAAACGAAGCACATGTTTTTTAACAATTGGCACCAAAGCTGGTTTTCAAAAGATATTTGAAAAACAAATCGATTAACTTTATTGTCTAATCGATTGGTCGATCCTGAGATGGCATCGGTTTCTCAAACGATGAGAAAAAGGGAATATGTTTTTGAGTTTGTGCATGTTACATGTAATGGTAAGTACAATTCGATTACTAATGGTTTTTATGAGTCTCTTGAAGCAGGTTTATTGCGAAACAGAAAGAATGGTATAAATATACTGGAATCCATTGTTGAAAGGGTGAACTTGTAGGCTAAAAAATTCACTAGATTCCTCAACAAGAAGAAAGGTGACAAGCATCAAAGTGATGATGAAAAGAAGATCAACCAAGAAAATCTGTGTGGGACTAATCTTATCATGATGGCCAAGAATGAACCCATGAAAGTGTGTCTATAAAAAGAAGCAAAGGTATCCATGTGGTATCTGGATAGCGGGTGTTCAAGGCACATGATAGGAGATCCAACAAAATTCACAAGCATCCCATACAAGACTACTAGTCATGTCACATATGGAGATAATAACAAAGGTAAAATCATCGGCATTGGTAAAATTCAAGCACCTTTTGCATATGAAATTGACAATGTACTTCTTGTTGAAGGGTTGAAACATAATCTGCTTAGTATTAGCCAATTGTGTTACAGAGGACTGAAAATAATATTTGAACCAAAATATTGTTTAATAAGCAATGGTTCAACTGATGAGCTGTTATGAATAGGACAGAGATACAACAACATACACATAATCGATTTTAGAAAAACTTCTTTCAAGTCTGTTATATGTCTTATGTCTAAAGAAGATGATGCATGGTTATGGCACAAAAGATTAGCTCACATTAATATGGGTCACTTAAACAAACTGGTGTCTAAAGATTTTGTTATTGGTCTTCCAAACATTAGTTATGCTTCTGAAAGATTATGTGATGCCTGTGAAAAAGGAAAGCAAACAATAATTTCTTTTAAAAACAAGAGAGAAATGTCCACTACCAGACCACTTGAATTGTTGCACATGGACCTGTTTGGTCCTTCAAGAGTAAGGAGTCTAGGTGGTAACTTGTATGGTTTAGTGATTGTTGATGACTATTCTCGTTTTACTTGGACTTTCTTTATTGCTACTAAAAATGAAACTTTCAAGGTTTTAAGAAATTTGCAGCAATAATCCAGAACGAGAAAGAGCTAAAGATAAAATCCATTCGAAGTGATCATGGCCGATAATTTCAAAATGAGTTGTTTGAAACTTACTGTGTTGAAATGGGAATATCACACAACTTCTCGACACCAAGAACCCCTCAACATAATGGAGTTGTGGAAAGGAAGAATAGAGCATTGGAGGAATTGGCAAGAACTATGCTTAACGACAGAGACTTGCCAAAATACTTCTGGGCAGATGTTGTAAGCACAACATGCTATGTACTTAACAGGACTGTGATCAGATCTATGCTGAAACTGACCCCTACGAGTTGTTCAAGGGAAGGAAATCTAACATCACACATCTACGGATCTTTGGATGTAAGTGTTTTGTTCTCAATAATGGTAAGGAAAACCTTGGTAAGTTCGACTCCAAAGCCGATGAGGCTATGTTTATTGGTTACTCTCTCACAAGTAAAGCTTACAGAGTATATGATAAAAGGACTATGTGTGTTGAGGAGTCTGTACATGTAGCATTTGATGAGCATATTGATATCGCTACTAATTAAATGCACTCTAGAAAGTCTATAGATACAGGTGATTCTGCTGGAGAGGAAGAGGAAAATGAAGAAATTCAGGAAGAAGAAACTTCTGAAACTGCAATTGATCCTCCTAGAGCTGAATCGATTAAGGAGTGGAAAACACCAAAAAATGTCTCAACTAGTAACATCATTGGTGACATCACGAGAGGAGTTTCCACTAGGCGGCAACTCAATCAATTCTGTATGAATGTAGCATGTGTCTAAGATTGAACCCAAGAACATTGAGGCTACACTTACTTATGAAAATTGGATGATAGCGATGGAAGAAGAGCTGAATCAGTTCAAGAGAAACAATGTATGGGAATTAGTTCCGAGAACAGGAATTCAGCAAGTGATAAGCACCAAGTGGGTATTCAGGAACAACATGGATGACTCTGGAGAGATAATAAAAAATAAGGCCAGATTAGTTGCAAAAGGCTACAGTCAAGAAGAAGGAATCAATTACGATGAGACTTATGCTCCAGTGGCCAGATTGGAGGCAATAAGGATTATGCTAGCCATTGCTTCTGTAATGAAATTCAGACTATACCAGATGGATGTTAAGAGTGCTTTTCTAAACGGGTATATCAAGGAAGAAGTCTACGTGGAACAGCCACCAGGCTTTCAAGACTCTGAGCATCCAGATCATGTCTTCAAAACGAAGAAGGCTATGTATGGACTGAAATAGGCACCAAGATCTTGGTATGAGCGGGTAAGTGAATTTTTGGTAAAGAAAGGATTCACAAGGGGTAAAGTAGATTCAACCCTTTTCATAAAAATTCCAAAAATGATAGACTATATGTACAAATTTATGTTGATGATATCATATTTGGTTCAACTAATCCTGCTCTATGCAAAGAATTTTCTAAGACAATGCAAGAAGAGTTCGAGATGTCCATGATGGGAGAACTCACGTATTTTCTAAGGCTTCAAGTTAACCAGAATAAGAATGGCATCTTTATTTACCAATCTAAATACTGCACTAATTTATTGAAGAAGTACAAAACGTTGGACTACAAAGAAGCTGCAACACCTATGGCAACTAACTGCTATCTTGACCTTGATGAAAAAGGCAGTGTTGTAAATCGAAAACTTTACAGAGGTATGATCATATCTTTATTATACTTAACTGCCAGTATACGAGATATCATGCATAGTGTCTGTCTCTGTGCTAGATTTCAGTTACAACCAAAAGAATCACATTTAACTGTTGTGAAAAGAATTTTAAAGTATCTAAAAGGAACCAAAAGTCTTGGACTATGGTATCCTAGTGGATCAAACATTTTTTTGAAGGATAAAGTGATTTAGATTTTTTATGGCTATAAACTAGATAGAAAAAGCACTAGTGGTACATGTCATTTGCTAGGATGTTCTCTAGTATCTGAGCATTCAAAGAAACAAGCTTGTGTGGCATTATCCACCACAGAAGCCAAGTACATTGCAGCTGAAAGTTGTTGTGCTCAGTCTCTTGGGATCAAGAGCCAACTAGAAGACTATGGTATACCTTTAGATCATATTCCTTTAAAATGTGACAATCTCAATCCAATAAACTTAACTAAGAATCATGTTCTTCATTCTAAAACTAAACATAATGAAATAAGACATCATTTCATAAGAGACCACATCCTTAAAGGTGAAATTAAGGTCAAATATGTTGATACCTTACATCAATGGGCTAATATTTTCACAAAACCTTTAAATAAGGAAAGATTTTATATAATTAGAAATGAATTAGGGATTTTGGATAATAACAGTATAAAGTAGCTATAAATCGATTAATTAGTTTGTACGTATGCAATTTGAACATATTACTGCTACATTCTCACCATTGCATAATCATAACTTTAACTCTGATGAAGATTACTGTACTGCATAGATACTAAATTGCTTGATCTAGATAAGCCTGAAGGGTTATGCAGGAATACAGTTTCCTGACTAAGCTAAGGTGGAAAATCAACATTACTCTGCAGCAAAAATCGATTAAGATGAAGTTCTAATCGATTGAATTTCGTCATTGGGTTTGAAATTTTCTAAACTTCTAATATTTGATATTTCAAACCATGAATTATTTTCTGTTATATGTTTATTCGTCTTATATCTCTTTGGTTAATCCGCTGTGAATATAATTTGAGATTATAAGTGTTTAAACTATTGTGATGATTCAACATGTATCAATACTTCTCTGATATGACTTTTGTAATATTTCTCTTATACATTGCTTGAATATGCTTGAGTGATACATGCTCTGATATATTTGTATTATGCATCTGTGCTTTGATATTTGAACATGCATAATGACAAGGGGAGCAATGTATGTTGTTAAATAGTTCACATGTTACTAAAAGGGGGAGAAAATGATAGATCATGTGAAGATTATTGACAGGGGGAGCATCAAATTTATTATGTTATACTGATTGATGCATCTCAAACTGCTTTATTATCTCTGTTTCAATTACAGTGTACTAAATGCCTTTTTTGCTAATGCCGAAAGGGGGAGAATATTTGATGTAATTGAACTATGTTTTCTGAGCTAATTGAATTGTGTTTAAATATGAACTGTACAACATGGTTTTATTAATCATGGTTGTGCATCAACAAAAAAAGGGGAAGATTGTTGATAAAGGGAGCACAGAATTAGCTGAATCCACAATCTCTGTGATATCTGTTTTTGATTATGACAACGCATTGTTAATAAAAACACATGTATATGTACTATGTTATATGTGTTATATGCTTATGTGGTTACTGTGAGATTTATACAAGCATAACTGTGAACATATTGTGTTGATTGTTGCATACTACTGTGTTTGAAATGTGATTATATTTGTGTATGCATAATATGAGTTTTGAAATGGAAAAACCACATGCACCAAGAATATTTGCATGACTTAATCGATTACAGTGATGGGTTAATCAATTAAGGTCATCCAACAGCTTAAGCTTTAAACTTTGTTAAAACAACAGGTTTTAAATGGATTACAATAGTAGTTAAATCGATTAAAACTCGTGTATTTGCACAAGTATTTTTCAAGTGTGTTCTGATGGATTTTGAGAAGAAAAGTTTTCAAAAATATCCTAAGTGTTAAAACTTAATCGATTACATGGATCTTGTATTCAATTAAGTTTGTTAAAGATTTGAAAACTGTTTCATTGCTTGACATAACTATCAAAACGATCATATTTTTTAATATGTTGACCAAACATTAATTGCAAATCGATTACATTAATTGAGCATTCAATTATTGGCTTTGACTGTTATTAATCTGTTATATCTTTGAAATGAATTCGATTAGATTAATAGCATAATCGATAAAAATGCATCTGATTTCACTTACTCTATATATTGACGCATGATTTGAAATTCTGTAAGACAATTGTGATTAACACTTTCATATCAGTATCAGATTAGAGCTTTGAAGTCTTATAGAAGAGAGAAATCCTCCAAGAAACAAGAATTGTCGTGGTGTTCAAGTCTTGAAGATTTCATGAGGAGCAAGATTGATTGATTAGTAAAGGTTGATCAATCTGCACAACAGAGGTGCATACTGCTGGATCAGTAGCTCTTACAAATGCTTAGTGTTGTTGTTTCCCTACGGTGTATTGATAATGGTTGAATACACTATTATCTGTGATGCAATTTTGATGCTAAATGAACCCTTTTTGACTACGAAACTGGCTTGAAATCATAATTTTGCTTTATTTGTGTGAATAAGAGAGTTGAGGTTGGATTTTATGATTCTATCACGGTTTCCCTTGATTTTGTAGGAAATTTGAATGATTTGAAAGAGGGTTTGAAGTATCAAGGAGTTGGAACTCAGAAAGAACTGAAAAAGTATCATAAAGGAGGATCGCAGGACGCCTGAGCGCCCTTTTCTAGGGCCCTCAGCGCCAGATGCCATTGTTTCATGCCTGACTACCCTTTGTGAGGCCCTCAGCGCAGAAAGTTACTGGCTAACGCTTGGGCACCCTTTTTGGGGTGCTGAGCTCCAGTTCTTGAGTACCGTTCCACGCTTGGGCGCCCTTTCAGGGGCGCTGAGCGCTAATATCCACTGTTTAACACCTGGGCGCCCTAAGTTAGGACGCTGAGCACCAATGAGATGGGCTTGGACTGTGTCTCTGTTATTATTTTGATCTATTTAAGGACTCGGACATCCTAGGCTTTGTATCTTTTGACAGAAGAGGCGTAGAAACACACTCTTTCACCCTCTGGAAGCGGATTTGGATGCAGGGTTTTTCTAGGGTTTTTCTATCTCATTCTTTTCCATTGTACATCTAGTTTCTCCAAGTCAATAGGAAACTAAATTCTATTTGTTGTTGGGGGATGATGTAACCTTGTGAACTTTCATGTATTTGAATTGATTCTTAATTACATATGCTTCTTTCATTAATTTTTAGGGTAATTCTTCTTCGTTCAATGCTTGTTATGTTTAACTCATTCATGGCATGATGTATGATTTGCTTGAGTACCGGGAGGTATCTTACAATTCAGGTTCTGGAGAATTGCTCCCAAAAGTAGTATTGCTCAAGGATGGGGATATGAGTTTTGGTTGTCTTAAGCTACTAATTGTAATGCAGAATTATTTATTAGGGATGCAAGGGATTGTGGCCTAGTAATTAAGGATAGGCTTTCTTCGTCGAGGGATCGGGTTTTAAGTACTTTAGATAGTGACATTGGCATTAATGAAGAAGAAGAATTCTTTTATGCATGAGAGTAAACTAGGTGAAGTCTAAACCCCAACAACATATTCATCTCATAATACCAATATCATCCGTTCATCTTTGTGCTTCTGTCCAATTGATCAAATTGCATGCATATTTACTTTTTCTGTATTTGCATATAAAACCAAAAATTGTTTATCAACATTCTAATTAGCTAAGTAATCACATGACTGTTTAGGCCATGAGTCTCTTGGGAAACGATACTTGGTCTTACCAAACTATTATTACTTGATACAATTCGGTACACTTGCCGATATCTTAACATGTATACGGGAAGAAGAATGTGGTTCTTGACTTTGAGGGGCATCTCAAATGGTTGACTGTAGGAGATGATTATTTTTGCTGCTAGTCTGTTGTATATTGGCTATTTTAGATTAGTGAGTTAGAGAGGTTGTTTACATTTTGACAGTGAGGTCGCTGTAAAAACCTTGTTGTAAATACTTAGATCTTATAGTGCAATTGGCTTTTGGTCTAAGGTTGATCGAGAGGACACTGGATGTAGGCTTGGCCGAACCAGTATAAAAACTCAGAGTTTGAATCCTCTTCTCCCTATCTCTCTGCATTTAATCGATTGCATATTATCTGTATTCGAATACACATACTGTTACATTGCATACATTTTTACTTGTGATTCAAGAAAAGTTTAAAGACTTACAATTTTGCTAAAAAGATTTCAAAAGCGATCATTTTTATACAACACCAATTCACCCCTCCCCCCTCCCTCTTGGTGTGAGAAACGAAGCACATCTTTTTTAACACCTGCCATAAAACTGATGACGCCAACCATGTGGCCAAGTTATTTTTCAAGGAAGTGGTGAGACTACATGGTATTCCAAGGAGCATTGTGTTAGATAGAGATGTAAAATTTGTTAGCCATTGTTGAAAGGTATTGTGGGGCAAGTTAGGTACAAAATTTCTCTTCTCTACAATGTGTCATCCCTATACGGATGGACAAACCGAAATGGTAAATCAAACTCTTTCTCAACTCCTTAGATGCTTTGTAAATAAAAATTTGAGAGCTTGAGAGGAATGGATACATCATGTGGAATTTGCTTATATTAGGGTAGTTCATTCTACTACTTGTATGTCTGCATTTAAGGTAGTCTATGGTTTTAACCCTCTAAGTCCCTTAGATTTGTTGCCTTTGCCTAATATTGATTCTATGACTAACGAAGATGATCTTGCCAAAGCTACTTTTGTTAGGAACTTGCATTAGGAAATGAAGGACAAATTGAAAAGAAGATGGAGAAACTAGCTTCTAAAGTTAACCAAGGGAAGAAGAAGATGAAGTTTGAGCCGGAGATTGGGTGTGGGTACAACTTAGGAAGGAAAGGTTTCCTTCCAAAAGGAAATATAAGCTCCTACCTAGAGGAGATGGACCTTTTCAAGTTCTTAAGAAAATTAATGATAATGCTTACATTGTTGACCTACCTAATGATTATGGAGTAAGTTCTAGTTTCAACATTAATGATTTGTCTCCATTTAATGTAGGTACTAATTTGGATACAAATTCACTTCAAGAAGGAGGGAATGATAGAGGACTATCCCATGATTCTATAGAAGACGAACTTGAGGAAGACCCTTTACAATTCAAAGGACCTATGACAAGGTCAAGGAGCAAAGAGTTGGAAGAACAAATCTCCTTTCAGCTCATGATGCTCCATGAAGATTGGAATTCAAGGGACATGTCATGACTTGGAGCATAATTATATAATAGTTTAGGAAATTAAAAATATTTGAAATTTTCTTTTAATAGCAAATAATTTGTTTCTGTTTTCTTTTTTTTTTAATTTTGAATTATTTTTCGCTCAAAGCCTTTAAGCTTTCTTTTGGGGTTTCTTAGGTACCTTAAACATTTGTTCCTATATATAGGGGCACCAAATACATATGTAGACACTTTTGAGTCATAATTGTTGATAGGGGGAGCCATGTAAATGTTGAACCCAATTCTTGTGTTTGTTTTTGATGATGACAACACATTGGCTGTAACAACACAGATGTTGTCATGACACAACATAAATGTGTTTTTTGTGTTTAATACATATGTGGATATATAAATGCTTATTGGTAATTAATGCACATGTTGGACATACTGTTGTTTCTGCATACTATTGTGATACTGATGTTATTATATCTTGGTATACATATTGTATGTTTCTCTGTAATGAAAACCACAAGCACAAAAGCTTAAAATTTGATAATTGGCATAACAGTAAGTTTGAATCGATTACATTAGTTGGTGAATCGATTAAAACTCATGTCTTTGCATATATCATTTTCAAATGTGTTGTGATGAATTTTGAAGAAAAGTTTTCAAAATCTGTATAAGTGTTAAGCTTAATCGATTACACCTTTTATGTAATCACTTAAGTTTGTTCACTTTGACAACTGATTTCATGCTAGTCCTAACGACTTTAACAGTCATATTTTTAAATAAGTTTAACCAGCATTAAATGTAAATCGATTACATAAATTGAGCATTAATTTAAGAGCTGAGTTAGTTGTAATTCTGTTACATCTGGTTTTTTAATTATGTAACCGATTACATAAGTAAAGTAATCGATTTATTTGCGTCAGAACTGATAAATACTATAAATTGACGCATGACTTGTAATTCTAAAACGATTTGATCATATTGTACACTTTCACATCTGACATACTTGATCTAAGATAGTTTTATAGATTGTAATACACTCCAAGAATCAAGAACATGAAGAATTTGAAGAATCTTAAAGCATTCTTGAGAGGCATTTACTGGACTGTATTGGCTGATCAAACTCGCACTACTCAGATGTATCTTTTGTGATCAGAAAATGTTTCTGAAATCAGTGATTGTGGTGTTTCCCAGTACATGGTCGACAGGAAGAAGAGTGAGGAGCTCTTGGACTTTGAGAGGGGATTCTCAAAGGGTTTCTACAACAAGAACTGGTGTTTCTGTGTGTGCAGGTGTATTGTGTTATATATTTGATTATTGAGCGAGGAAGGTGTTTACATTTATGAGAATGCGTTCACTGTAAAACCTTTATTGTAATTCTCAAATCAGTATAGTGAAATATCCTTCAATCAGATATTGATTGGAAGGGTGACTGGATGTAGGCATTGAGGCCGAACCAGGATAAAAATCTTGAGTTTGCTCTTCTTTCTCTATCTCTTCATTTTACATTGCATACGCACTTTACTTACAATGCAAGAAAGTTTAAAAGATCATTCTAATTCTGCAAAAAGATTTGAAAAGTGCACGTTTTTATAAATCACCAATTGACCCCCCCCCCCTCCCGCCCCTCTAGGTGTTAAGAAACAAGTCTCATCATATCTAACAATAATATATGCATTTTCATTTTTTTGGAGAGGATTCTCTTCGTTCTTGGTTTAGAACTATGATTCTTATCTAAGATTAACATCTTTGTGGCGAATCTTCACTTGACTTATCAATCTGCTAGATTGTGGCGTCCCCATCTCTGTCTTATTTTTCGTTCTTCTCTGATTTATTTTTATTGTGCTCTTGAGAATTCAAATTCAAAAAAGATCATAATCTTTCCTAGACAGGATCGTATCAGGAGTTGTATTGTTGCATACTCCTCAGGAGAGAAACCTAACTCCAATACCTTTAGTTCACATGAGTTATACATTGATGAGGATTTTATTAGTTGATCACCATATACACTCTTCATGAAGGGGCTTCAACTATCTACTTCGTGTCATTGGCACAAGATAATGATAGGGTGGTGGCTGAGGAAGTTCAAGTTGGTGAAGCTTAAATGCTTATACCTTTGATGAAGTTCAAGTAGGGTACATACCTTGAAAACTTCAAGCAAGGTATGTTCTTAAATTTAATTATATATTTGTAGGTTTAATGTCTCGTTAGGTCTCTATTTTCGTCCAAAATCTCAAATAGGTCCCCTTCTTTTTCGGCGTCTCAATTAGATTCTTATTTTGTGAAAATTGCATCAATTAGACCCTTACCGTTAAATTAGACCTAACGATGTTACTGAATATTTGACGTGGCACGTTAGATTATATTTTTAAATGACATGGCTAATGATTTGGATTTGAGTTATTTTAAAATTAAAAAAGAATTAGGATCCTTTTTACAGCATCATCATCTTCACCAATTCCATCCCATAATCCTTATCTGCTCCATCATATCCTCATCATCCTTGTATACTCCATCATATGTTCATCGTAATCATCATCCCTTCTTCTATCATCCTTATTTTTGCAACACCAATTGATAATCTTTAGACAGAAACAAACTAACCTAGCCCAATCAGAAAGAGCAATTGAAAAACAGGAAAGAGCAATCAGAAAGAGCAATCGGTAAACGAAGAAATTCACAAACATGGAAGAAAGGAAGAATCTAAACCTAAAACTAATATACTAAAATTGAAAAAACATGGGATCAGATCTTGCGATCGCTTTGGGGCGCTTGAACTTCTTCACTCGCTTCTTCACGATCTTTTTTGAGATCAAGGGTACCGCCATTTTTACTAACCTCAGTTAGGGTTTCCCTACCGGAGAAATTTGCTTCTCAACATTTATAAAACATGAAAATTAATATGGGCTAGGTTTTTGCAGAACGGGGCCCAAACTAGACTCGCTTCTTTGCCTTTTGTTTTGAGCCATGAACTTGAAAGTTTATCTCTGCACCACCCCAATAACGCATCGCCGCAGCACACCTCCGTCACCTCCACCAAACCCAAACCTGCAAACCACAAAACCAAAAGGAGTTCATCCTAAATCCCAATCGCGATAAACCCTAGTTCGTGAAACACTACCATCGACCTCGCTGTCAACCCCGAGCCTCCATGGCCACCATGCCGCAATAACAACCATGCCGCCACCTAAACACATTGAAGCCTCCATGGAAACCCTGCAAATAAAAAAATCACAAAGCCACCAGAGAGCCCTCTCTGGGCCTTCAAATCGCAAAATGAGAAACCTTTCGCATCCACCGTTGGCCTTCAAAAAACATCCTCCCCAATTGACAGGCAGTAGCGTAATAGAGATAACAAAGATGGTGGCAGCATGAAGGAGATGACGGCAATCTGACCATGGTTGTCAATTTCTTTTGAAAAAAATAAAAATAAATAAGACAGATCAGAATATAATAAATTCCACGTCATTTAAAAATATAGTCCAATGTGCCACGTCAAATATACAGTAACGGCGTTAGGTCCAATTTAACGGTAAGGGTCTAATTGATGCAATTTTCACAAAATAAAGATCCAATTGAGACGCCGAAAAAAAAAGGGACCTATTTGAGATTCTGGACGAAAATAGGGACCTACTAAGACATTAAACCTATATTTGTATCAATATCAACAAATATTTCAATATGTAGTTTTCACTCACTAATTGATTATATTTTTGTTAGGAGATAAAGTGCCAAAGCAAACAAGTTCCTTTCATTCAAAACATTGTTATATTGAAAGATCATATTCATGAGTAGGTGGCACTTGGCCTAGATCTTTTCCATCATTCTTTCTACTTACAATGACATGTTTTCCTATTTAGAATCATCAATAAGAACATCTCATTGTACATAAAAGAAAACTATGTGCTATAAATTATTTCAAACAACCACTAAGTGTAAGTATATAGATTCTTTCAAACTTCTAAAAGAAAATGGGATAGATTTAATCTTTCATACAAATATTTTGTATTATGAATTTATAAACAATTTCACTATTACATAAGGCGTTGATAATAATTTTTTGGTAGCATAATCCATCCAAAAGAGGGAAAATAAAAAGAATAATTGTTAAAGATATATTCAATAATGGTTGCATCAATCTAGGAAAGACATTTTTCTTCAACAATACTACCATGAGTAAGTTACTAATTGATTCTTTGTAATTTATCGTTTCGGTCTAACATATTATTTTGTTATTGTAGTAATCATTGGCAATTAATTGTCTAAAGAAAAATGTAATCATTTGGTTATGCTTCTTACAAACTAACCTAAAAGTTGAAAGCATAAGTAAAAATTTTAAATTTAACTAAGTTTGATATCAATGGTAATGTATCACCACTTATTTATTTATGTTTTCATATTTAGCGTTATAAAGGCATACAGTATGATGAGTGTACATCATATTAGTCGCCTTAAGATTATACAATGGATTAAAGATAATTAGCATCAATCTTCTCAACTTCTTGTTCATATTTAGTTATCTAACTAAATGTTGATATGGAACAACATGCCTAGATAGAAATGACCCTAAGAACTAAACAAGAACAATTAAGAAATGAAATTAAAAGACTTAAAATGGAAGAGAGAAAGTAGAGGAAACTTATGAATTGGAAGGCATGCCACTTGAAAGGATCCAAGATAAATGCCACGGAGGATTGCCACTTGTTCTTCAAAATAAGACCCAAAATTAGACTAAGTGACAACATTCTATCTCAAAGAAGTAATGCAATTGAATTCAAAACACTCTTTATATTCAAATTTGAAGGTGTTCAAGGTGTGTGTACAAAGGAGACCTTAGGTTGCTTATATAGCCTTGGGAGATGATGTAGATGGAGAAAACTAATGGATGTGGTGGGACTTGGAGGCCTTCAATTCTGGACAGCAGCTCCCAAGGTTGTTTTAAGTCCCACATCTCTTAATTCTTTAACTTTTTAAGGGCATATAAGCTACCTAACTAGTTTAAAGATCAAAACTAAAACTATACATGAGCTAACTTGCAATACAAGCAACTAAAAGGAGAAGAGACTTATTTATTCTTCTTTCTTTTAAGTCCAAGCTATGTTAAATCCCACGTTGCTTGCTAGGGCTGGGCATAGTTCAATAAACTGTATTGTAACTACAGTTAACCATATTATAATGTACTTAAAAACACTAAATTTGTTTTAACTAAAAACTAAATAAACTATTCTATAGTACAGTTAAAAGAAACTGAACTTTACAGAGTTTGAGTACAGTTAACTGGAACCACAGATTTTTCTTTTAATAAAAAATTTCACCCCAAATTGAAACCTTCGAAGCTAGCCATGGTAAGATGCATTTAGGGTGATATATATGCTTACACGACATTTCCCTCACTGCGGTACCTAATTCAAAAGCTTCTTTGCACACCGCACAGTGTGATTCCATGGCTAAGTGAGTGTTATCAATTTCGATGGTTGGTAAGGAATCTATGGCTGCTTTTGACGCAGGAGGGTGCTCATACCTTCCAATACCGTTGATCTCAATCTGAGACAGTTGCTCCAGAAGCCTATCGAATCCAAATCCGAGTAGAAACTCTGACATGCTCGGAGGCATGGGTCTTAAGCCAGAACCGGCACCATCATCGTAGAAAAGCTCAAAGCCTCGGCTTTCCTCCTCGCTAGTAGTGGAGGTGGCAGTTGCGCTGCCGCGGAGGACGATAACGGGGTTGAAGGGGGAGCGGTCACCACCGTTGTTGCGGGTGCGGCGCAGGAAGGGACGGACAGCGTTGTCGGAGGCAGGACGCTGGCCGATCATGTACATGGCGACAGCAGGGAAGCGACGATGGCGAGGGTCGAGGTGGACTGAGCGCGGCGGGTGTTCGATTTCTTCGATGAATCCGCAGTCGCAGTCGGGACAGACCACGGATGTGAGGATTCAAGTTTAATTTCTTAGTTGCTGCTAGGGTAGTATTATTGTTGATGTTTTTTGTACCAGTTTACTGAATTGTACTAGTGTATCTGAACTAAAAACTAGTTCAGTTCAATTTCTTTGAACTATTTTTTAGTTCAGTTCAGTTCACTTGAACTATTTTATAGTTAACTACAATTATTTATAGTACAGTGCACTGAACTGCATTTTGCCCACTCCTATTGCTTGCACCTTAAAGAAAAGAAGAGTATATAAGCTTCTTTACAACTAATCTAAGAGAAAGAAACTAGAAACTAAAATAGGCAAAATACAAGCCTAAGAAAACCTATGCTATTTCTTTTTATGTTTCTTGTCACTCTTAAAACTCTTCTTTCTTGCCCCATCTATGATCATATCATCATGATATGGAACAACATGCCTAGATAGAAATGAGCCTAAGAACTAAACAAGAACAGTTAAGAAATGGAATTAAAAGACTTAAAATGTAAGAGAGAAAGGAGAGGAAACTTATGAATTGGAAGGCATGCCACTTGAAAGGATCCAAGATAAATTCCAAGGAGGATCGCCACTTGTTCTTCAAAATAAGACCCAAAATTAGACTAAGTGACAAAATTCTATCTCAAAGAAGTAATGCAATTGAATTCAAAACACTCTTTATATTCAAATTTGAAGGTGTTCAAGGTGTGTGTACAAAGGAGACCTTATGTTGCTTATATAGCCTTGGGAGATGAAGTAGATGGAGAAAACTAATGAATGTGGGACTTGGAGGCCTTCAATTCTGGGCAGCAGCTCCCAAGGTTGTTTTAAGTCCCACATCTCTTAATTCTTTAACTTTTTAAGGGTATATAAGCTACCTAACTAGTTTAAAGTTCAAAACTAAAATTATACATGAGCTAACTTGCAATACAAGCAACTAAAAGGAGAAGAGACTTATTTATTCTTCTTTCTTTTAAGTCCAAGCTATGTGAAATTCCACATTGCTTACACCTTAAAGAAAAGAAGAGTATATAAACTTCTTTACAATTAATCTAAGAGAAAGAAACTAGAAACTAAAATAGGTAAAATATAAGCCTAAGAAAACCTATGCTATTTCTTTTTATGCTTCTTGTTACTCTTAACACTCTTCATTCTTGCCCCATCTATGATCATATCAAATGTTCATTATGTTATAGTGTAATAGACAACAAAGTGACATAAATATATGTATTATGTGATCTATTAGATGTGAGATATAATTTTAAACCATGTGATGATCTCTTCATTATAAACAACTAACTTTACAACTTTAATTCTCACATTATGTTTAACTTTCAAAATTATTTCCAAAACTTTAGCATACTAGGAAAGATCTTACATCAAATACTCTCAATATAATGAAAATGTTAAGACAAGATCGTCTAAAGACTAGACCGTTTAAACAACTCAGGTTTTGAAGTTTAATAAAAAGCATTAAACAAAATATCCCTTTGTATGATATCATGTTTTAAGAAATAATGTTTAAAAGAAAAAAAAATTAACATCCTTTATAGACAAAATCAAGCTTATATAACGTTTACTAAATTGTAATGTTTTATGAACAACATCTTAATGCCTAAACGAACAACGTCTTACAATCTAGCCTTTTATGAACAGGAAGTGTCTATCTCTATTCAAGCAAAGCATCTTATGAAATGCACTGTCTAATATATAACTGTTAAATGCTAGATATGTACAAACTACTATTAATAAGGGTCTTATGTTTTACACCATCTAATGACCATATATGTTGTTTGCTTTACCAAACGATGCATTTATTAATGAAATGACAAATGATAAAATATTTTGAACACGCAATACAGCCTAACGCTTATCAACATTCAAAATATTTAATGCATGTACGATAAAGTGTTTTGATGCTTGTATACATTTTCTTGATATTTAGGTAGATCACTATAGCAGAAAGTTATGAACAGAATCACTATACCTAAGAAAAAGACGTTAAGAGATATGAAAAACATTCTGGGAATGTTTCCCCCAAAGCCTTCTGCTTTGTCACATTGTACAAGCTTTGTTTTGATAAAGGCTATGATAAAGACTTGAGTCTGACTTCTCACCTAAAGGCTACCTGCTCTACTTGAAGTAAAGCTCTTTGTCTAACTATCATTTCTTAAGAAAAACTATAAATAAACGAAAGCTTGAAGAGAAGATAAGAAAGATAATTTTGTGAACTCGTGAACGCTAAAACAAGCTTATTATGCTCATATATTGTCTGAAGCTAAAATTTCTAAAAGAGAAAAACCTTAGCAATATCTCATATTTTTTTGTATTGTTTCTATCCTTTCTTTAAGAATTATCAATATGTATTTTCTCATAACACTGTTTGTGTTGTATATTCTGAAGAGAATTTAAATACTTGGTGTTTAACTCAGTTGAGTTATATAGTCTAGACGTGTTGTCGAGGGTTGAGACTAGAAGTCGTTAGAATACTTGTAAACTAGGAATGGTTAAACTCTGACTATTCATGTTGACTGGGTGAACCAGAAGTGGTCAGAATACTCGTTGTAAACCTAGAGAGTAAAACTCATGTAATCTTCTTGAAGGTTAGTGAAACCCCTTAAGAGTTCTTAAGAAAGATCTGAATGTAGATTAGGTTGAGTGAACCAGTATAAAATATGAGTGAATGTAGTTCCATTTACGTACTTCATAAAAACCAGCATTTAAAGATCTTATATAAATTATATATATTTTACAATCCATTAGACGTTGCTTTGTGAAAGATTTTTAAAAATACTATTCATCCCCTTTAGTATTTTCTTGTAATTTAAAAAAAAAGTACATTACTAATGTGGACAAAATCCTATAAAAAATAAAAAAACATTTAAAATACTTTATTTTCAAATATTCAAACAATATGATTTCAAATATTAGACAATACATAAATATGCCTTTTAATATATATTTGGGTCAATATTTTTAATATAAGTGTCTTTTGATATATGTTTGTCAAATTTTTTTACATTTGTCAAATTAGTTCATCTTATAGGATTTGGTCCTACTCTACATGGATTTGGACCAAAAAAGCCAACGAGGCCAAAAAAGTCCTTTATTAAAAAAGTCCACAAGATCAAATATCAATAAAGTTATACGGGCTTAGATCAACCCATAATCATGACTATTTTATTTAGGTTAAATATGTCTTTTGGTCCTCATATTTGTTCGCGAATCTCAACTGGTTCCTCATTTTTTTGGTCCCAATTGAATCCAAATACTTGCTAATTTGAGGCAATAAAGCCCTCTCTGTTAATTTTCGACTGACGCCGTCTAACAGTGATGACGTGAATGCAGACATTAGTAGCTCATTTATAGTGATTCAATTACGTGGAAATTTGATTTTAAAAAATTAGTTTTTGACATGGATATTTGTATTTAGGGATTTTGTTTACTGAAGTTGCATTACGGGATTAGGGATTGCTATCTGGTGAGTTAGGGATTTAACTTGGGGAGTGAATGAAAATTAGGGATTGCATTTCGCAAGAAGAAGAAGTAGACGAAGACAATCACATGGAGGTGGAGGAACCGAAGTGAAAGTTTACGCCAGTTAAGGTTAGTATGATGTGTGCTATCTTTATGCGTTGTGGTCCCGATTTTGTTTCGTTTACGCGGATGAACTGATACTGCGTTCTTTATGCGTTGTGGTCCCGATTTTGTTGTTCTATCTTTATAACATGTGTGTGCTATGTTCTTGCTTTGTTGTTCTATGATGGGTCACGAATTTGGTATCTTATTGTATGATGGGGCACAATTTTGCATCTTGAAATGTCTACTATATTGCACACATTGTGGTCCCAAATTTTCATTTTTCAAATTGTATAGAAGTAGTGGTCCCCTTGCCTGTGTGAGTGTTTCCCTAGTGGGATGTAATCTGTACTGATGAAGGAACAATGTTTTATCAGTTATCTTTTGGTGTAATTTCATTAGGTTGTTGTTATCAGGTTTGTTATGCACTGAGTAAGATAATGTAATTTGCATTGGTGTAATATGTATTAGGTTGTTATCTTTTGGTGTAATTTCATCAGGTTTGTTATGAGGTTTTGTCATTGTAAGACAATGTTTGTTTTGTTATAAGATATTATAAGACAAAGTTTATTGACCATTACGTATTGATGTGGTGATCATTCTTGTATGATGGTTTTTTACCATTACGTTTGATGTTACTTGTGCACTTTCTTTAACTTATTGCCTCAAATTAGCAAGTATTTGGATTAGCAAAGGAAATATAACAAATAAGACAAATAAGACAACAATATTAAACACTAACAAGTCAGCTTTATAAATAAAACAGACAATAATATTCCAAATATCAAATTATCTTACATAACCTTCCACTAACAAATCAAGCTAGTTTCATCAACATTGATATCACAATTACATTACAAAGACATATAATAACCATCATCCCCGTTAACACCTTCAACCACTTTTCCAGACTAACAACAGTTTTCTATAAACAGGCTATTTTCAGCTTTTCAACATCTCTCTCTTCCATCTTCATCACCATTTGTTCCATCTTCATCAAACTTCCACCCACTTCTTTATTTCTTCCACTTTCTTCTACAGTGACCACATTTCCTTCATGAATTACATCTTCACTGCACCACTAAAAGAAGTTGCATCCACAAGAACAATCTTCACTCCCACCATGTCCAAGAAGAAAACACACTCCGTGAACGCAATCTTGACTCCTACCCTCTGGAAGAAGAAGCAAACCACATTAAAAGTCAGATTATTGCATCCGAAAACTTACCTTGAACTTGGGGCATCCCCAAAATCTTTTGCCCCTGTTTTTAGGGGTTCTTGCAATGCGGAAGACTTCATTTTGACCACAGAAGCAAATGGGTTTTACACTCAACCTGCTCACACTGCCACAACTCTGTTGAAACCCCGAACCCAAGCATTTGCAAGAAGAGGATGAAGCAGACATTTGATGAGCTCAACTATAAACACTGCTTCCACAACTCTGCTTCCAGCACTCTTCCTCCTCAGCACGAACAAGTATAAACTTTCGATGTCAGGGTTGATTTAAATATTAGGGCTTAGGGCTACCAACATAAAAAATTTAGTTGTCCACGTGGAATGTTTCATTATACAAAAGAACACACATTCAACTTAATACATATTGTCAGGCATATAAAAATATTTACAGCTCACCATGTGCAGATAGCGTCAGTCGAAAATTAATGGAGAGGGCTTTATTGCCTCAAATTAACAAGTATTTGGATTCAATTGGGACAAAAAAAAACAAGGACCCAGTTGAGATTCACGAATAGATATGAGGACCAAAAGACATATTTAACCTTTTATTTATAATAATACTTAAAAGTTTTCTAATTAAGTTATTGGTAATGTAACTTAGTCATATTTACTAGTAATGCTTTTTCTGAAACAAATTTAAAATTTTATTACGTAAATCATATTTTTTCAATTAAATTTTTAATGAATTAAAATTAGTTAATGACTCTATTATTGAATTCGCTAAAATTTGAAATAGAACTTATTCAATGCATTTATTTTATCATCCTAATTAAAATGGCTTCGTCATATGACTCAACTAGAAATGTCAGTACAAAAAAAAAAGAATATTATAACGTAAATTAAATCGTTTTATTTTTATCTCGTAATCTAAGTAGATTTAGTCAAATCTGCTTATAGAGTTGGGAGTTCATCTATTAAACAATAATTATATTTTAGAATAAACTAAAAATAATAATAACATTTTATTAGAACATATATTTATGTTATAATTTATATATTAAATCATTATATTTATAATTAACAGTTATCATTATTTAAAACAAGAGACGTAGAAAAACTATAAGCAATGATGAGCACAATATAGTCGTATAGATCGAAGTTAGATTATATTTTTTTTTTTGTAATTCAAGTTAAATTATAATTGAAAAGTACTATAGTTCATGAATGAGCCTATAAATAATTTGAATAAAGAAGGAAATTGATGAACTGGAAAAGTCAAATTGCTTCACTGTACTTTCCAATGAAAAAAAAAGTGAAAACCTAAGCTCTTTCGTCACCAACATCATTTCAAATTTATCATTTATTTGGGAAAAAATTGTTTTTGTTATTATTATTTCCTAAAATACAAAGTTTACGTTAGCACAGTATAAAGTGAATATGCTCAAGTTAAGTACCAAATAATTCGTATCTACATCATCATTGTATAAAGGGAATATAATTTTTTTTTTCAAAATTTGTCATTTTTTAATTATTTTTTTAAAAATAAATAAAAATAATTTCCTTACTTAAAAATAATCACTATATACCTTTTCTAAATTGTCACTACAATTTTGGTTTTTGAAATTCAGCTGCAAACAATTAGAGACTTATTTTTAACTGATAGAACTTTTGGCAATATAGGTTTGGGCTTAATCATACTGTAAATTATTGGGCCATAACATACCCTTGGTCTGCACCCCCAAATTTACTATGATGCCAAATATATCCTTCCAAATATGTTTATAAAATATTAAATTAAGTAGGTAAGCAGTAATTACTACTTATTAAACGTATTTACTGTGAAAGGAGCTGTATTACTGATTTTGGCACCTCCAAGTCACTTTCAGAAGCAATTTCAACGATTTTTTTTTCTCCTCAACTTCAACTTTCTTTTTCTTTCAACTGCATTTTCATGCATTTGTTCCTTCATTCTCGTTCACCTTTGTTAATTTGAAACAGAGATATACATATTCACTTCGTTCTTCTTCAATTATACGATTTTAATTTTAATTTCCAGTGAAAATCGGCCATAGTGTATAGTTAAAATATCTTAGATATTTTAAGCGGTTAAGATATTTATGAGTAACTAACCAGATTTTTAGGTAAGGTACTAACCAGATTTTTAGGTAAGGTTATTTTTTGGCTTATAAATACAATGGCAGGACAAAAGTCGAGGTACGTTCTCTCTACGTTCTAGAGACTCTAGATAATATTCTAGGGTGATATTATAATCACTTTCTTGAGAGCTGAGGCTTCATAACTCACATCTGACTTGAGAGTCGGAGTATCTTCGCAGGTACCTCCCCCTCCTTTGGCGAAAGTAGACTAGCGATACGAGCTGAAGGAGCATGAACGACAACAATTGAGGAAAAGCGAGCGTCCCAAACATTTAGAAGCAACAAAGACACACTGGAAAACATCCATACCGAAACATTTTGGCGCCCACCGTGGGGCCGAGCGTCATCCCATTGATACTGCAAGGAGCCAAGACGAGCGCTCGGTCTCGACATCGTTATTTTGGATCAACATCAAGAATCTACAGCAAGGCAAAAACTACAGCAAAAAGGTCATCATCTCTACATGAAGTTTCATCAGCAAGTTCATGATGCTTCTCAGCATTTCAAGTCACCTTGGTACCTCCTTGGTGACCAAAACAGAGCTCATAAGGAGATACCGTGGATGCCCTTATCAGTCGCATCCCCATTGCCTATGGAGAAGATGGTTGTCACCCAAAGACAAACCCTTTCGGCGCCTCCAGGTCCGCCGCATTGTCCGACCCATCCTCCGCGTCTTCCGCAGCACCCACGGCATCCACGCGTCGTTCAGTTCTGCCTCCACGTCGTCCAAATTTCTATTCCCCATATGTCAAACTCCGGTCATCACTACTTAATCACCTACATCATCGACAACTTAGTATTCACGAGCGAATCTCTGAACAGATGATTACTTCTCTATCGTGGAATTTTTCATCTGATCTCTCCTCTATAGGGCCTCGGCCGGCGTTGCCGAAGTCCGCCTCCATCCTCATCCAGGACACCCTCCAGCACCGTCCACAGGCCCTCATCGAGGGCGCCAAAGAAAGCTGGAGCTACGCTATCTTTAGGCAGTTCTCATGCGACCATTCTGGCTCCACACCCGCTAAATTGTCTAGTACAGTCTCCGCTCATCCGCTGCGCCCAGGTTTGCGTCTCCGCCACTAACCACGGTTTCTGCAATTACAATGGCAACCCCTACGGCGAGCAATTCCGCCGCTGGTGTCGCACTCGACTTCTGTGACAGTGATTTACGAAATCATTTCTCACGCCTCTTGTGCAAACTCGATGTCACCGTCGTCCATTGTGAATGCGGCAACTAACACCTCCATCACCTTGGCCTGAACCCTATTTTTAAGGGTTAGATACTGAACCGTCCGGTCCGTCCGACACACAGACCGAACGGTCCCCCAAGGTCGTTCATCCTGGTCGACCATCAAGAACGAGTGTCCAAACTAGGACTGACATTTGACCAACTGTACGTAGAACGAGTGGTCTTCCAAGGTCGCCTTCATCCGGTCAGCTAGTAATAATATGCAGGCCCGGTATTAAGGAGTACATAACAAGCGATCGTCAGTAAGCAGTCATCAACCTCCAAGATAGGACGATCCTGTCATCGTGAAAGATAATGCCATTGAGGCATTCGTCGGGCACACGTCAATCGCCCTCAATAGCGATCGTCTTAACAACGATCGTCCAACACCAAGATAGCGATCGATAAAGTCCAAGACAAAACGATCCTGTCATCCTCCAAAGGTTGCCCATCCAGGTCGACCATTAAGAACGAGCGGCGCTCCAAGGTCGTCCATCCAGGTCGACCGACAAGACCGAGTGTCCATTGTGACCGATCGGCAGAACCGAGTGGCTGCCAACCCAGGATTGACATCCTTGGCCGGTCACCCTGCTGACCGGCCGTCACGACCGTCCCTCACTAAGTCCACTATACTACAACCAAGACTTGACGACGAGAGAGCCCGTCCGGTTTTCACCAGCTTCTAGTGCCCCCTAGAGACGAAGTCGCTCGGTCTGCTTCAGCTCGTGAGAAAGCGGTCATCCTTGGCCTCAAGTGTTCCAGTATTCGGCCATTCGGCCCTACTGATGTTCGGCCATTCGGCCTCACTGACGTTGCGCCGCTCGACTTAAATCTCGATCGAACGATCTCACCTGTATGTTTGATATTATGTGTCTTACAGGTCACAAGAGACAATCAACCGAAGATCGAGCGATCTTACTCTCTCAACCGATCGGCCTTATAACATAATCTATTTTTTATATTAATCTTGTAAATGCAGTGGTTTGTTTGGCTACTCTTTTTCTCATTCTACATTGCAGATAAGCACATCTTGCATACAAAAGCGGACACCAGAGAGTCGTCCATGCTGAAGCACTCAAAACCAGGAAAACACTCCCAGACCTGGTAGATGTTCGTCCTAGAACACCCAGGTGTATTGAATAAAGGGATACACTCCCTCTGGTAGATGTTCGCCCTAGAACACCCAGAACATCAAACCTAGGGGACCATCCCCTAGCCTAGCTTATGTTCGCCCTAGAACACCCAGGTGCATTGAATAAAGGGATACACTCCCTCTGGTAGATGTTCGCCCTAGAACACCCAGAACATCAAACCTAGGGGACCATCCCCTAGCCTAGCTTATGTTCGCCCAAGAACATCAAATTTTCAAGCATACGGCCGTTTGGCCTCAAAGGTATTCGCCCTTTGGTTTCAACCACTCGACCTTCCATGGCCACGAGCACTCCATCATTCGTCCATTCGACCCCACTGATGTTCGGCCATTCGGCCTCAATGACGTTCGGCCGCTTGGCCTCAACCGTTCGGCCATTTGGTCTCACTGACGTTCGGCCGCTTGGCCTCAACCCTTCGGTCTCAATCGTTCGGCTTTCCGTGGCCTCAAGCGTCCAGCATTCAGCCTCACTAACATTCGGCCACCCGGCCTCTACTGCTCGGCCATCCGTGGCCTCAAGCGTTCCAGCATTCGGCCGAACGTCACACAGCCTCTACCGTTCGGCCATCCGTGACCACAAGTGTTCCACCACTCGGCCGTTCGACCTCACATGTTGTCGGTCCTTCGTCCGCAATCGTTCGGCCTTTTGCGGCCTCAAGCTTTCCAGCTTTTGGTCGTTCGCCCTCACATGTTTTCGGCCACTCAGCCTCTACCGTTCGGCCATCCGTGACCACAAGCGTTCCAGCACTCGGCCCATCGGTCTCACATGTTGTCGGTCCTTCGTCATCAATCGTTTGGCCTTTTGCGGCCTCAAGCTTTCCAGCTTTTGGCCATGCGGCCTCACATGTTTTTGGTCATTCGACCTCACCGCTCGGTCATCCTTGGCCTCAGTTGTTAAAACGTTCAGTCCACAAATGAGCAACGACCAGAAACCCACTCCCTAACACAGTGGATACAGCCTCCCTCAAACTCATAAGTCCTATAGTTACCCCTCCATAAAACAGATTGGTTAACTCGGACTTGGGGGGCATGTATAGTTATTGGATAAAATATCTTAGATATTTTAAGCGGTTAAGATATTTATGAGTAACTAACCAGATTTTTAGGTAAGGTACTAACCAGATTTTTAGGTAAGGTTATTTTTTGGCTTATAAATACAATGACAGGACAAAAGTCCAGGTACGTTCCCTCTACGTTCTAGAGACTCTAGATAATATTCTAGGGTGATATTATAATCACTTTCTTGAGAGATGAGGCTCCATAACTCATATCTGACTTGAGCGTCGGAGTATCTTCGCAGGTACCTCCCCCTCCTTTGGCGAAAGTAGACTAGCGATACGAGCTGAAGGAGCATGAACGACAACAATTGAGGAAAAGCGAGCGTCCCAGACATTTAGAAGCAACAAAGACACACTGGAAAACATCCATACCGAAACATTTAGTATTTATTTTATTATATATTGCATGTACTAGATTTTGAAAGTAAATGAAAAAAAGTTTCGGTAATCACCGAATTTCAAAATTCAGTTTGGAAAAGTACCAAATTTTGAAATTCAGTTTAGGGAAGCATCGAATTTCAAAATTCGGTTAAGTAAGTCACTGAATTTAGGAACACACCACATTTTGAAATCAAGTTTAAGAACTCAAATTTTGAAATTTGGTTTAGGAACTCATTGAATTTCAAAATCTAATGTAGAAACTCACCAGATTTCAAATTTTGGCGTAGGAACTCAGCACATTTTGACCAGATTTTGAAATCTAATTAAGCAACTCATCAGATTTAGGAATTCACCAAATTTCAAAATCTAATTTAAGGGCTTATTAGATTTCATAATTCAGTTAAGGATTCTACTATATTTAAAATTTTGGTTAAAGATTTTACCCAAATATAAAATTTGTTTAAGGATTTAACCGGATTTGGAAATTCGATTAGGATACTACCGGATTTCAAAATTTGATTAAGGATATTATCGGATTTCGAAATATGCTTAAGTATTCTTTCGGATTTCGAAATTTGATTAATTATTCTCCCCCGAATTTTGAAATCCGATGTTTTTATTTTATTTTATTTTTTAAAATTTATCTTTCTTGTTTTGTTTACTATTTTTAATTTCTTTTTAAATTTATTTTGCTTGTTTTGTTTTATAAATTTGTTGATCTTTATTTTATGTTGATAGTGGGAGCCATGTGAGTGCTTAACCCAACTCCTGTGTTTGTTTTTTATGATGACAACACATTGACTGTAACAACACAGATGTTGTCATGACACAACAGAAATGTGTTTTTTGTTTTTAATACATATGTGGATATGTAAATGCTTATTGTTGATTAATGCATATGTTGAACATACTGTTATTTCTACATATTACTGTGATTATGATGTAATTATATCTTTGTATGCATATTGTATGATTCTGAGTGTTGGAAACCACAAGCACAAAAGCTTAAGTTTTGAACTGTGGCAAAACAACAAGTTTGAATCGATTACATTAGTTGGTGAATTAATTAAAACGTGTGTCTTTGCATATATCATTTTCAAATGTGTTGTGATGAGTTTTTGAAGAGAAAAAGTTTTCAAAATCTGTTTAAGTGTTAAGCTTAATCGATTACACATTTTATGTAATCAATTAAGTTTATTATGTTTTGAAAATTGTTTTTAGCTTAGTCAAAAATGTTTTAACGGTCATATTTTAAAACTGCAACGCGTGATAATCGATTATTACTAATGATAATCGATTATCTCATCAAACGTTAATTCCCAGAAATTCAATGATAATCGATTATTGATGGAGTTAATCGATTATCTGTTCATCAATACCCATATTTGAACAGCGAGTTAGGATATTCGATTATGCCTCGTAATAATCGATTATATATCCATATGATAATCGATTAAATATGCTGGGAGTACGAAAAACTTAAAAAAGTCGTGAATCTTAATTCTAAGACATATTTATTACTTCTAACTCTCTTCTAAGATCATAAAACCTATCCTTAGTGTCGCAACCGGAATCGCGACGGGACGATGATCCAAAAAGAAACGGGTTTTAAAAAGAGATTTGGAGTCGCCACCATAGTTTATTATGGAAAACTATGGAAAAACCTCAAAACGATAAAGCACGGTCCACGAAAACCAAAGATTGGGTTCGGGAGTCGGTTACGCGTGGGGAAGGTGTTAGCACCCCACAACGCCTGCCCTAAGGCAGTGCCTTTAACTAAATGCACGAATATGATGTGGTTTTTCAAAATGTTTAATTATCCCCTAAAATAAAATTCTAAATAAACAAAACATATTTTTTAGTTTTTTGGGCCCGACAAGGATTGACCTTGCTCCTACGTATTCTCATTCAAAATGAGAAATCAGGGTTACGTAGTTCTAGCTAAGAGATTGTTTGTTGTTTGGAAAAGCAGATGATTTTAATTTTTGGAGATTTTATGTTTTTAATATTTTCGAGGAAAAAAAGAAGGTAATGAGTACTAGGCCAACGCGAACGGTCGCACGAGTACTCATATCTTTAAAACGATATTTAAATATGTTTAATTATTTTTAAAAAGAGAAATAACGATATTAAGCACTAGGACGATGTGGGCGATCACACGAGCACTCATACCGTTATTTACTTATTTAGGAAGACTTGAGAGTATTGAGTGCTAGGCTGATGCGGACGATCGCACGAGCACTCATACCCTCTTTTAATATTACGTAAATAAGAGAGAAAAGTATTGAACACTAGGACGATGCGAACGATCACACGAGTGTTCAACCTTTAAACGTATTTTTGAAATTTTATTTAAGAAAAGAAGAAAAAGGTTTTTAGCACAAGGACGACGCGAGCGGTCACACGTGCGCTTAACCTTTAAATATTTTTGTAATAATTTTTATAAAAAAGAAGAAGAGGTTTTTAGCACAAGGACGACGCGAGCAGTCACACGTGTACTTAAACCTTTAAAAATATTCTTTATGTAAATTTATTTAAAAAAAAGAAAAAGGAAGAAAAAAGAATAAGAAAAGGTTTTAGCACAAGGACGATGCGTGTGATCACACATGTGCATAAACCTTTTAAAATATTTTTGTATTTATATTTTGTTAGAAGAGAAGAAGAAAAGGTTTTAGCAGAAGGACGATGCGTGCGATCACACATGTGCCTAAACCTTTAAAATATTTTTATTATTTTTATTTATTGTCTTCTATTTTTTGTAGACTTTTATAATATTAAAATAATGTTTTCATGCATATTTAAAATAAATCTAAAAATAATAATTACTTAATTATTTACGTAACACAAAATGATATTTACTTAATTATTTAATAATAAAAAAAAACAGTAAAATTATTTACACAAGCGTTTTTAAGGATGTCAAAATAAATAAAAATAAAAATAAACCAAATTTACTAAATGTTAAAAACACACTAAAACTATTTCTTAATTTTAATCTTATATTTTTTTTCAAAAAACAATTGCTTAAAGAAATAACGTTACTATTAAGAAAACTCAAACCATTTTATAATGTTGCAATTTTATATATTTTTTTCTTTTGTACCTTTTTCATTTTTTTGTCTTTTAGTTTTTTTTATGGTTGCATCGTTTTTTTTTTATTAAAAACAACACAGATATTATAATAGTAAGACAAATACTAAAAAGTAAAGGGAAAAAAACGAAACAACCAATACGCAATCAAACAAATACGAAGAGCATAAAAAAAACAATTAAATAAGGATGGGGTGTAGATGTAAAAACCTTCCCCTGGCAGCCGCTGGCGCCCCAAACCCTTTTAGGTTTTTTTTTTAAGCGTAGGTAAGAGAAAAGAGGCAACCTCCCTTTCCTCTAAACCGGTCGGCGCTTCCACCATTTCCTCTGACCATATTGCAATCAGTTCAAAACCTTTAATAGGATCTTCTGCAAAATACCATTCATTCCAAGAACAACAATCATCCCACTGTATCCTATCGGGCATTCCACCAGGAATATTTTCTTCAGATTTTCTAACTTTGGCAGAGCTCTTCCAAATGCATGAGTTTTATTGGAACCTGACTACCGACTCGATCTGCTTCGAATCTTCTTCTTCTCTCGTGCTTGAATGACAATGGCTTTTGGACACGGTCAATCAGAGGCGGCGCCTGAAGATGCTTCACCAAAGCAGGAATCGCGCCTCCTTCAATAAAAACCAGGATCTGCCTATCGTCGTGTTTTTCCTCGTCGCGCTTCCACTTGGTGGTGTAGTCGTTGTTGTTGACAGCGTCGAAGGCGAGGGGCGCGAGAAGCGTGGCGTACTGGCTCACGACCTTGTTGTTGAGAGAGATGCTGGCGGACCTCAAAAGCGAGTCGCGGTCTGAGAGCTCCACAGGGACAACCATGGCGAAGACCCTGGCGTTGCGGCTTCTCCTGGTGAGAACGACACCATTGGATTGACGACGAGAACCAGGGAAAGGGAAGGAGGAGAATTTGTGTGAGTTTTTTTAAGAGGTCTTTGAGGGTGAGAGTGGGTTGAGGTGGTAATTGGTCGGGAAGTGGTGGTTGTTGTCGGAGTGAGTAAAATCTAGAGAGGAGCTCGGTTGAGAGAAGAAAACCTAAACAGCAACGCAGCGCGGTGGTGTAATTGGAGAGAGTGAGACGTGAGAGGAGGAGAGAAAATGGATTGGTTAGGAGGGCCGAGTTGCGTTGGTTAGTAGGTGTTGATGAAAGAATGGACGAGTGATCTCTTTTGGATTAAGGGACCAAGAAAAATCAGTGGATGTGTGTGATGTTTGTTAGGGTGGTTACGGGTCAGAGGAGCAGAGGGGTGGAGAGCTAGGGAGCGTGTGTCAGTGTGTGCGTGAGGGAGGAACATTTTCTCTTTTTTTCTTTTTCAGAATTGGGTGCGAGTGTATCTGGGCGCGTCCTGCTTCCTTTTTTTTTCTTTTTCTTTTGTTTTCTTTCTTTTTTTTTAAATAATAATATAGAAAATCAAATCAAATAATAAAAAAACAAAATAAAATAATAATAAAAACAGAATTATATAAAAAAACATAAAATAAAATAAGATACAATAAAAAAAGAAAGGCCTATATTATTTAGTTAACCGGACGAAATTGGGTGTTGACAGCTGCCCCTCTTTACTTAGATTTTACTATATAATATGAAAATTTTATATTTTCGTATTATCTAAGTAAAGGCTAAGTAAAGAAAGAAACACTAATTTCGTCTGGATTTCAAAAGAGAAAGAGGAAAAATAAAAACTTATTCCAATATACATGATAACCAAACAATGGAAAAGGTGAGATTGCAACAAAAGCAATCGACCATTGCGTAGCAGAGGGCCGACATTGCAGAAGAAAACTTGAATTCGACCATTGCCTAGCAAAGGACCGATATCGAAGAACAACAAACTGGAATATGGTCATTGCCAAGCAGAGGACCAATATACTAAACGAATGTTTAGATTCGACCGTTGCCTAGCAGAGGGCCAATGACACAAAACGAAAACTTGGATTCGACCATTGCCTAGCAAAGGGCCGATAACAGAAAACTAAAACCTGGATTTGACCATTGCCTCGCAGAGGGCCAAACTCACAGAACAGAAATTTAAATCCGACCATTGCCATGCAGAGGGCCGATAATAGAAAACTAAAACCTGGATTTGACCATTGCCTCGCAGAGGGCCAAACTCACAGAACAGAAATTTAAATCCGACCATTGCCATGCAGAGGGCCGATAACAGAAAACTAAAACCTGGATTTGACCATTGCCTCGCAGAGGGCCAAACTCACAGAACAGAAATTTAAATCCGACCATTGCCATGTAGAGGGCCGATAACAGAAAACTAAAACCTGGATTTGACCATTGCCTCGCAGAGGGTCAAACTCACAGAACAGAAATTTAAATCCGACCATTGCCATGCAGAGGGCCGATAACAGAAAACTAAAACCTGGATTTGACCATTGCCTCGCAGAGGGCCAAACTCACAAAACAGAAATTTAAATCCGACCATTGCCATGTAGAGGGCCGATAACAGAAAACTAAAACCTGGATTTGACCATTGCCTCGCAGAGGGCCAAACTCACAGAACATAAATTTAAATCCGACCATTGCCATGCAAAGGGCAGATAACAGAAAACTAAAACCTGGATTTGACCATTTCCTTGTAGAGGGCCAATATCGCAGAAGAAAACTTGAATTCGACCATTGAGAAGCAGAGGGCCGTTACAAAATGTAAAAACTTGAGTTTAAGGTGCCAGGCGAAACTGGGCTTGGGGGCTAGTATGGAAACTGGGTTTTGTGGGCCACTGTGAAAACTGGGCTTGGGGGCCAGTATGAAAACTGGGCTTTGTGGGCCAGTGTGGAAACTGGGCTTTTGGGCCAGTGTGTAAACTGGGCTTTTAGGCCAGTGTGTAAACTGGGCTTCTGGGCCAGTGTGTAAACTGGGCTTGGGGGCCAGTGTGAAAACTGGGCTTGGGGGCCAGTATGGAAACTGGGCTTCGAGGGCCAGTATAGAAACTGGGCTTTCAAATTTTGGAACTCTAGTAATTTGTAGTTTTGTGAAATGTTTTTTTTTTTTGTAATTTTTGACAGAAATTTGATTTATGAAAAGGCTTCAGTGACTACTCCCAAAGCAAGGGATCCTGATATGAGGATAAGAGAAATAAGGTGTAAAGACCATGGTAGAATATTGAAACCCTAACTTACAAGCGGTGAACAGGGTATAAGGATGTGAGTGTCAAAACCCCAAAATGAGAGAAAAAACATGATCACCATGAAACAACATGACTTGAAAGAGAAAACCATAATGTTATTCTTTTTGTACTCTCGAAGAAGGATTCGACAACCATTCATATGAATGAAGAGGGTTTCAATCTGAAAGATATTCTTTTGATGGATGGATGCACACATATGGAAAACATTTGCTTTGTTTTGTGTTCTTTTTTTTTAACTTGAGTCATTCATTTTACTTGCAAACATCATCAAACAAATTTTTATTTTCAATGTTTTGTGAAAGTGAGGAATGTCATACATTCGAGGTCTAATGTTTGATATGATTACATTTTGACTTTTTCTTTCGTGACATCAGTGCACGCATGCTTGAATTTACTGGCAAGTGAGAAAAATGACAGATGTTTAGGATGGTTTGGAGAAGACTAGGACAACCACGTGGGCGCTTCATTCCCCATACACTCCTCGTCGGAGATGTGATATGTGAATGTCAAAGTGAAACGGGATATCCCGAAAGTTGCCCAATTTGGTGCTTGGGAAAATAAGCATGGGGTATGGATCTTTGAAAATTCGGGTGAAAAATTCAAGTGAGATTCACAAAGCTGCCCCAGTCTTGAAATTATGGGTTGATAAAAAACTCTTGTGAGACTCACAAAGCTATCCCAGCTTTTTTCTTTATTTATCGTGGTATAGGTTGATGGAAAACTCGCATGAGACTCAAAAAGTTGCCCCAGTTTTTGGCACGGGGTTATGTTTGGAAGAGGTAGTGGGCATGAAAAGGATTGGTTAAAAGGATGACCCCAATTGGTTTGATTTTCTTTTGCATGCTGTTGCTGGCTGGTTGGCAAAGAGATCCCTTCTTCCTGAGACATTACTTTTTTTTTTCAGTTATTTTCAACTTCTTCGTTTTTATTATTATTATTTTTTATTTTTTATTTTTTTACACATTGAAAGTCACTTCGCCTTATCACAAAATTAAGCTTTATGAAAATTTGAGCAATCATTATTCAATCTGCGTGGACTTTATTAGGCTTGTAATGTGGCTAGGGCTAGAAGGTATCGAAAGAAAGGGTTAAAGGCCCAAATGAATGCTTGTCGGTTATTTTTATTTGAAGCAAGGGTTGTCATCTGGCATTGTGTCAACTATTTGACCTTTTGAGCACTTTGCTTTTCTTGAACTCCATTTTTATTTTTTCATCATCACTTTGTGATTTTTTGTTCTTCTTTTTTTTTTTTTTTTGTTTTCCATTTTGAAGGATTCCTCCTGTCAACACCCAATTTTGTCCGGGTTGAAAGAATGTGTTTTTATTGACTTTTATTTTAGTCTATTTTTTATATATTTAGATTTTTTTGCTTTTAATTTTTTCTATTTTATTTCTTATTTTTATTTTGTTTTAATAATGTCAATTAATCAAAATAGTAAAAAAAAATTAAAAATTAAAAAATAAAAATAATGAAAATAAATAAAATAAAATTGAAACAAAAAAATAAAAAAAATTAAATTAAAAAAAATCAAAACGTGGGAAATGGGTATGTGGGACGTGTCTGAAGGAGGGAGACCAGGTGGTTAAGGGGATTTTTCGAAGATTTTTTGGAAGGAGAAAGGAGGAGACCAGGTGGTTAGGAGGATTTTGGCCAAGATTTTGGGGGAGCAGAATTTGGTCGGATCGGATTGAGAAAAAAGGAGAGAGAGGGCACACGCGAAACCATCAGCTGGGATCATCACCTAGAATCATCACCGGCACCGGCAGAGAAAGAGAAGAGTGAGAAGAGGTCGCCGGCTACACAGCTAGCAGTAGCAGCAGCCATAACAGCAGGTAGGTCTTTTGTTCACCTGTACATTCAGATTCATCACATATGCTTACTGCATAAGCTCCATTCACCCCTTATCTCGTCAGCCCATGCACCATCATCAGAATCATCTATCCCCTTCACGCTAAAATGCACACAACACACTCATCTCTTCCAATACCAAATTAACGAGGTTCAACCAACATTAAACCCATCAGTAAACATTAAAAATTAGGGGAGGCAGAGAGGGAAAAATGGTGTTGCAGGGGGGCATTCGGTCTTCGAGAAAATCATCGAATGAGAGGAAGAGAGTAGCTGATTGTTTCGTGGTTGGTGGTTTGGAAGTAGTAGTCTGCTGTGTGGTGGTGGCAGTGGCGTCGCTAAGGTCGTCCTGGTAGGTGATGGTGACCGTGTAGGTGGCTGAGGAGGTAGACGAGTATAGGCACGGGGAGGGACATTATCGTGACAGTGGTCGTGTTCGTCGTGGAGGTTTTAGCAATGGTGAAGTTGATGTTGATGGATGATGATGGCGCGAGCGGATCGGAGATGAAGACGGAGGAAAACCATCCCTGAGAATCGCTGGTTTTCGAAGAGAGAGAAGTGGAGACGGTGGTGTTTTGGCTGACGGTGGTTCTGGTGGCGCGAGGTATCGCCGGTGAGGCCAAGGAACGTTCTGTTTAAGGCGACGGTGGCCGGCTATGGCAGAGGCGGCGGTGAGCTTGTGGTGTCGAGAAGGAAACCTTGGGTCTCTGGAGAAGGCGTGAGCTGGGGAGTGGGAATGAGGATGAACCTCCTGAACCCCTAGAAAATTCTAGGTTAGAAATTAACCATGTGGGCCGGGCCCAGAAATGAGCGTACGTTCGGGAGCCTTGGGCCTCTTTTGGAACGCTCGTTATATAGCGTTCGTTCGCCATCTCCCCAACACAAACGCTCGTTATGAAAACCAACGAGTGCTAGTTATCTAAACGAGCGAACGCTCGTTACCTTAAGCCTTCTTGACCGTTCGTTCAAATCTTCTCCCTGAAGAGCGCTCGTCATCCAAACGAGCGAACGCTCGTTACCTTAAGCCTTCTTGACCGTTCGTTCAAATCTTCTCACCAACGAGCGCTCGTCATCCAAACGAGCGAACGCTCGTTACCTTAAGCCTTCTTGACCGTTCGTTCAAATCTTCTCACCAAACGAGCGAACGCTCGTTATCCTTAAGCTTTTTGACCATTCGTTCAAATCTTCTCACCAACGAGCGCTCGTCATCCAAACGAGCGAACGCTCGTTACCTTAAGCCTTCTTGACCGTTCGTTCAAATCTTCTCCCTGAAGAGCGCTCGTCATCCAAACGAGCGAACGCTCGTTATCCTTAAGCTTTTTGACCGTTCGTTCAAATCTTCCACAGCGAACGCTCGTTACTTAGCGCTCGTTCGCCACTTCCACAGCGAACGCTCGTTACTTAGCGCTCGTTCGCCACTTCCACAGCGAACGCTCGTTACTTAGCGCTCGTTCGCCACTTCCACAGCGAACGCTCGTTACTTAGCGCTCGTTCGCCACTTCTACAGCGAACGCTCGTTACTTAGCGCTCGTTCGCCACTTCCACAGCGAACGCTCGTTACTTAGCGCTCGTTCGCCACTTCCACAGCGAACGCTCGTTCGCCACTTCCACAGCGAACGCTCGTTCGCCACTTCCACAGCGAACGCTCGTTACTTAGCGCTCGTTCGCCACTTCCACAGCGAACGCTCGTTACTTAGCGCTCGTTCGTCACTTCCACAGCGAACGCTTGTCATTCAGCTCACATTTTTAAACGTCCGTCCGTTATATTCCCCAGTGGACGTTCGTCCTCTTCCCCAACGAACGTTCGTTCTTTACTTAACGAACGCTCGTTATTCTGAATCTCTTCCCAGCGTCCGTTCAGCCTCTCCAATTTCTTTTGCTTATTTATTTTTCTTTATTGTCTTATTTTATTTTGTTCTATTTTAGACATTTACTTATCTTAAAATATATATTTAATAATACAATATTGATAGTTTAAATAAAAATATTTTGAAAAGGTTTAAGCACACGTGCGACCGCTCGCGTAGGCCTTGTGCTGAAAATCTTTTCCTTTTCTTTTACAAAAGTTAAAAAATTAAATAAAAATATTTTGAAAAGGTTTAAGCACACGTGCGACCGCTCGCGTAGGCCTTGTGCTGAAAATCTTTTCATTTTCTTTTACAAAAGTTAAGAAATTTTAATAAAAATATTTTGAAAAGGTTTAAGCACACGTGCGACCGCTCGCGTAGGCCTTGTGCTGAAAATCTTTTCCTTTTCTTTTACAAAAGTTAAAAATCAAATAAAAATATTTTGAAAAGGTTTAAGCACACGTGCGACCGCTCGCGTAGGCCTTGTGCTGAAAATCTTTTTCCTTTCTTTTACAAAAGTTAAAAATCAAATAAAAATATTTTGAAAAGGTCTTAAGCACACGTGCGACCGCTCGCGTAGGCCTTGTGCTAAAAACCTCTTCTTCTTCCTTCAATAAATTTACAAAAATATGTTTTAAAGGTTTAAGCACACGTGTGACCGCTCGCGTCGTCCTTGTGCTAAAAACCTTTTCTTCTTCTTAAATAAAATTTCAAAAAATATGTTTAAAGGTTGAACACTCGTGTGATCGCTCGCATCGTCCTAGTGTTCAATACCTTTCTCTCTTATTTATGTAATATTAAACGAGGGTATGAGTGCTCGTGCGATCGTCCGCATCAGCCTAGCACTCAATACTCTCAAGTCTTCCTAAATAAGTAAATAACGGTATGAGTGCTCGTGTGATCGTTCGCATCGGCCTAGTGCTTAATATCGTTATCTCTCTTTTCAAAAATAATTAAAAATATTTAAATATCATTTTAAAGGTATGAATACTCGTGCGACCGTTCGCGTCGGCCTAGTACTCATTACCTTCTTTTTCTCGAAAATATTAAAAACATAAAAATCTCCAAAAATTAAAAACATCTGCTTTTTCAAACAAACAAACAGTCTTTCAGCTAGAACTACGTAACCCTGATTTCTCATTTTGAATGAGAATACGTAGGAGCAAGGTCAATCCTTGTCGGGCCCAAAAAACTAAAAAATATATTTTGTTTATTTTTATTTTTATTTTAGGGATAGTTAAACATTTTGAAACCCACATCAAATTCGCGTATTTAGTTAAAGGTATTGCCTTAGGGCAGGCGTTGTGGGGTGCTAACACCTTCCCCACGCGTAACCGACTCCCGAACCCAATCTTTGGTTTTCGTGGACCGTGCTTTATCGTTTTGAGGTTTTTCCATAGTTTTCCATAATAAACTATGGTGGCGTGATGGACAAATTTGTAAGCACCAAAATATGATGTCACAAACTTGTTTCACAATCGGCAAGTATGACCGAATCGTTCAAGTAATAAAACTTGGTAAGACCAAGTATCGTTCTTCCCAAAGGACTCACGGCCTAGTTTAGTTATGTGATTTGTTGATTAGCTAGGACTTACAAACGAAATATTCAAAGTTTAATATGCAAAGACAGAAAATAAACATGTATGCATGAATTGATCAATGGCAAAGACAAAAGATAAACACTTTCAATGGAATATATGAATGAATATGTTGTTGGGGGTCAATTTCATCTCATCCACTCTCATATATTTTAGGAATTCATCATTCAAATCATCATTGTTAATGCCACTCACTAATGTACCATTCTAGATGGCTTCTCCCTAATCAAATAGTTCATACAATTCCTAGCATTCCTAATGATTAGTTCATTACCGCAGGAGCTGAAGGCAACCAATATAATATTGTCAGTAAAATATTGGGAGAAATTCCCCGGATCTAGATTTCCCCGTACGTGTCCGTATCAACAAAACCAATAATCATGCATTAGAATGAGTTAAACAATGCAAGCATTGAGCAAAGAGGAAAAACCCTAACTAATTATGAAAGAAAGCATATGTCTTAATTCAAAGATGTACTCAACAGATTCCATATATGAGAGCTTCAAGAGATTACATTGATTCCCCAACAAACATACAAGGTTTAGTTCACCATATTCATGGTGAACCTAGATGAATAACAATGAAAGTATGAAAGAATAAACCCAATAAAGTGGAAGAGGTAGCCTGAGCATCCAAGATCCTCCTTCAAAGGGGTGAAAGAGAGAGTGTTTGCCTCGTTTCTGCCAAAGATACTAACTAAAGGACGTGCAAGCCCTTAAATACTAATCTAGAGTTACAAAAGATTATAAAAGTCCAAGCCCAAAAAGTGCCGCTCAGCGCCATTTACCGCTCAGCGGTGGTTACGCGTCTTCTTTCTTCCCCTCAGCGGCCATTTGCCCCTCAGCGGTTCCAACGCCACCTCTTGAGTGCCGCTCAGCGGTAGTTTGCCGCTGAGCGGTGCCTTCGACTTCTCCTTTTTGCACTCTTTCTTGTCTTTTCTAATGTCCTCTCTCTTATTCTTCACTTCTTTCACCAAATTCACCTCAAAACCTGCACAAAAACACTTAAATCAAGCATAAACCTGTCCAGCTCTCTTATTTCTAAAAATATAAACAAAATGCATGATTTCAAGCTAGTTTCTAAGTCTAAAGGTTGCTTTTAGTATCACTTTTAAGCATGAAAATAACAGTTTTTCAACTGTTATCACAACCCCAAACTTAGAACTTTGCTTGTCCTCAAGCAAACAAAATGTAACTCCATCTCCAACCAATTCATATGATGGTTCACTCATTCAAGATCCTCTTTTCAAGATAAGTAATAACTTCACTCAAACTTATGACCAAGAGTTAATTCAAGATGTGCACATGCTTTAGTGTTCACAAAGTCATTTAAGTTCCAACAAATGCTATTTTTCATGAATGATCAATCAATTAAGCATGGATGTTCATGTGCTTATGGAATCTTTCCTCACTAGGTAAAGTGTTTCACTCAACACACAAGTGTATAAGAGGTAAAGTGTTTCACTCATTCACTCCACTATCACAATGTCACATGAATCAACTTTGCCTTTCATTTAACCACAATCAAATACATTCACAAGCATGCATCATCACAAGGACTTTTCAATGGCTTATAATGTGGCTGGGCTAACAAGAAAATTGGTTTTTCTGGATCACAAAATCCTTGAGTTAAGAGAATCATAACAACACAATCTTCTTATTCATTCCCAACTTTCTTTTGCCTTTGCTTTTGTATTTGCATTGAGCTTTGCTTCTTTTTCTTTTCTTTTCTTTGCATCTTCTTACTTTTTAGCTGTTAGCTCAATGTTTTTTTTTTTTTTTTTTCTTTTTCATGTTTCCCCAATAACCCCAAACTTGAACATTTAACAATACCACACAAGATCTTCTACTTAACTCAAGGTAAAGATTTTCAATCAAGGGTGTTCAGTGTATATTTAAGGCTAAGGGTTCAAAGGATAGAACACAACGTGTTCTCTTTTAGAAGGCTAACTTTATGAATTTGGCCAATAAAAAGGGTTTCAACAACACGGCCTTTGATCATATGATGCAAAACAAGCAATTGATTCAATCATAGAAAACCTGGGCAAAGTCATTCATGCTTTCAAAGTAATAGCATTCAACAATAATAACTCTGGAGCTCAAAACCTCACATATAAGCTCATTCACATTTGACATGCACATCCTGCTTAATTTCACAATCACAATCATGATATTATGCATTTGTTCACAAAGCTTGTGAATCACCTGTATAAGCATTTTAATGTGCACATCATCTCAACATCAATCAATCATAAGCATCATTCAGCATTACTTATCACACAATCACAGTTAATAGTAAACCATCACAAGAAACCAGGTTTCACATAGAGTACATCAAACCCTAATCTAAAAACAAAAACAAATGAGTTCAGAAAACTTAAACCACAAAAGCATAATCATATGATAGCATTCATCAGTAAATGCTATCTCAGCTCCTCATCAGTCCGAGCTCTCTGTATCTTCCTCTTCCTCTTCATCATCATCTTCATCAAATGCATCCTCCTTCTCAGCTTCATCTTCATCCATGTCTCTGGCTGAAGCTTCAGCTGCTTCAGCTCCTCCATGCCATGGTTCTTCTGGCCAAGCTACCACATTATGGAATTCATCCATAGTCCACCTGTGTGCTGGAGGGGTATCATACATCCCCACTATCATCTCAGCCGTGGCCACCTGCCCTCTGTGGATGGACTGCAACTGAGCACCTATAAGAGACATATACATGTCCCTCATCTGGAATGGTTCTGCCTCATGAGTATCAGCAGAAGTCCTGCTCTGTGCTGGCCTTCTCTCTCTACGAGCCTGGCGTGGTGGCACTGGCTGGGCTGCCTCATCACCTCCACAGTACTGTCTGTAATAGGCCTCATCTATAGCTTTTCTTGGCCTCTCAAATGGTGGAACAGAAGTGTCCACCCCAGCTAGCTTGCAAAGGTGAGTGATCAAAGAAGGATGTCCCAGTGGTGCTTTGTTGTTTGAGGTGTTAGCACACACACTAATCTCATCAGCTATCACCTGCCCAATATTAACATTCAAGTTTCTGATAACACAGTAGATGAATAGTGCCCTGCTGAGAGTGATATCTGACACATGTGAACATGGCTGAATGTTGGCATGAGAAAACGCCATCCAATACTTTGCAAGAGGAGTCAAATCTGTCCTCCTAATGTTAACCACTGAGCCAGATCTATTCCTTTGGAAGTGTCCTCCAGGTATACACAATACTCTCTCCACATCCTCATAATCAGCACCTTCCTCCATGCTAAGAGCAAACTGGCATTGCTCACCAGCCCACACAGTATCCAGAAAGTTATTTATGGAGTCAGGATCATACCTGATAGCATGGCCTCTAACATAGCCTAAATAATTCTCAGCTGGATAATCACCAATCTTCTTTGCATTGGTGTAGAATTCTTTCACCACAGCTATGTTGGCAGGTGCTGGATAAGTGGCTAGCTTCCCCCAATCATTCCCTAACACTTGCTCTCCAAATTGAGGAGCAAAGTTAGGTATCATTCCAACCTTTCTCTCCATTAGAAGTCTCCTGTCCTGAACCACCCTAAAGTGCTTCTCATGTTTCCTAGAGAGGAACCTGCCATTATGGGGCTGCTCTGGTTCCTTTTCCTTTCTCTTGGTTGCCATGGTTTTCAATCTCTTTCCTGAAGAGGATGCCATTCCTGCATTCAAACATAAATCCAAAACCACAGAACATGATGTTAATCATTAGTAAACACAAAACAAAACTCCTTTTGAAGCTAAACCACCGCTGAGGGCCAGAATTTCCCCTCAGCGCCACCAGTGCCACATTCCAACACGCAAAAATCAGAAAAAACCAAATCTGGCAGAGTGCCGCTCAGCGGTAATTTACCCCTCAGCGGTAACTCTGCAGATTTTTGAAAAATCAGTTTTAAAGCTTCCCTAACTCCACCCAAATGCAATTTTCAGTTTTCCAGTTCATAATCATGCAGTTTAATCGGTTCAAACATCAAATATATCATCAAATCATGCATAGAAATCAAAACCCCTAAATATTCATGCTTTGACAATCACATTCAAATTCAAGAACCCTAGAATGAACAAAATGCATTTTACTTACTTGGGTGGAGATACTATATGCAATGAAAATGCCTTCAAACTAGAATGCTCTCTTCCAACCCCAAACTTTGATGGCACACTAGTGAAAAAGTGAATAGAAGAGAGATTTTCTTAAGAGGGAAGAGTGAAAAGATGTGGAAAACCTAGGAGAAGGTGTGTGGAAGTGTTTGTGCAGAGAGAAGTCTGGAAATAAACCCTAAAACGCAGCTTGGGGTATAAAAATACCCTAATGGGCTCGGGTCCCGCTAAGGGGAACTTAAGCCCCTCTGCGATAGTACCGCTCAGCGGTAATTGCCGCTCAGCGGCACTTTCGTGAAGTGCTCCCCTCCTTCTTTTCTTGACCTACGTGCCTTCCCTACATATCTCTCATAGGTTCCCTGCAATTCAATGTTAAAAATGCTTATGCAAATCCTAACTAAAAATAAACAAACAAAAACAATAAATCAACTGGGTTGCCTCCCAGGTAGCGCTTGTTTAACGTCCCGAGCCTGACCCAAAATCCACCAACACCCATCAGTAGGTGTTTCAAACTTACCAGCACCCATCAGTAGGTGCAAAATCTTCTCACCAACACCCATCAGTAGGTGTTACAAACTTAGTATCCTTCAGTAGATACTTAACCACCTAGCATCCTTCAGTAGATGCTAGATCAAACAAAATAATATCCAGAATAATATTCACAAATTATAAATTACAAAACTAAATCAAAAGTTTGTAAATCCACTGGGTTGCCTCCCAGCAAGCGCTTCTTTAACGTCACTAGCTTGACCCTGTTAAAGCTCACGTTCCATCTTCTTTATAGTTGACGTAGTCCTTCCACCAACCTTTCAACTGCTTCCTTTGGACTGTCTTAGATTCTCTAGAATATGGAGACTCTATCTCTACCATCTCCTTCTCTTTAAAGCCTTTAATAACCCACAACTTGTTCTTGAGTCTTACAGGTGTGCCAAGTTGGAGTCTTAATTTTTTCCAGTCTCTAGGAACTTCTTCTCCTTTTCTAATCTCTTCTACCTTGGGTGCCTGAAAATACAAACAATGGTTATCAGAAACCTTAAGATTTTTATTTTTACCTCTAGTTATGGGTGCATCTCGAAATGCAGCTTTATAACTGGCTTCTTCCTCCTTTGCTTGTATCTCATCTTTGAACACATCCACCACCACTTTCTCCTCTCTGTCTTGGAGAACCACTATACCTTCATTCACATCAATGATAGCCCTAGCCGTTTTCATAAACGGCCTTCCAAGTATGAAAGGTATTCTCTCAGTTTCCATCTTCATCACCACAAAGTCTGCCAAGAACTGAAGTTTGCCAACACAAACTACAATGTCTTCTGCAATCCCACATGGCTCCTTTGAAGATCCATCAGCCATTACAAGATTAACCTTTACAGGTTTTATTTCAACATGGCCAATTTGCTCCAATAGAGAATAAGGCATCAAGTTAACACTTGAGCCTAAATCAAGGAGAGCTTTCTTTACCTTTTTCTTCCCTATAATGCAAGGAATAGAAAAACTGCCTGGATCTGCTGCTTTTGGTGGGAATGATTCTTTCTTAACAGTTATACACTTTTCTTCCTCATCCTCTTTACGTCTTCTTTTTGTAGAGGTTCCTTCATCTGATTTGGTGTAAACTGCTATTTTCTGTAGAATTTGTTCCCAAGGAGCTTCATTATCAACCATTTTGAATAAATCTGTGAAATTCATTGGTTTCTCCTGATTTGTTAGAAAAGGAAAAGTGTCCTTTCTTTCTTCTTCTCTTCTCTCTTCTGTTTCATCTTCTTCCAACTCAATGATCTCTTCATTTACACTCTTGACCACTTTGCACTCTTCTCTGGGGTTAACCTCAGTATTAGCCCCAAAGTTTCTGTTGGGTCTTTCTTCCAATTGCTTGGTGATCTGACCCATCTGAATCTCCAGATTCTTTATAGCAGCTTCAGTGCTCTTTTGAGAAGATTCAGTTTTCTGGATGAATTGCTGAAGAGTTTCTTCCAACTTTGTTGATCTGTCATTAAGCATAGATAATTGTTGCCACAAAGTTGGTTGCTGCTGCTGCTTATTAAACTGATTAGCCTGCCCAGCTTGTCCTTGGCCAATGCTTGGATGTGGTTTCCAACCCTGATTATAATTCCCTTGACGGTATGGAAACTGATTAGCCATGAAGTTAACATCCTCCAAGGCCTCTACTGGAAAAGCACACTGGCCATTGATGTGATCACCTCCACACAATTCGCACAACTGGGTTTGTACCTGTGCAGCAGATTTTAACTCTTTAGGTAGTGAAGCAAGAGTTTTGGTTAGAGTTTCCAGCTGTTGAGTTAGAATCTTATTCTGTGCTAGCAGAGCATCATGGGTTTGTAATTGAAGAACCCCTTTCTATTGCATAGGGGCGCCTCTTTCATTGTGAAGCTCATTATCACTTGTAGCCATATTTTCAATAATTTCAGTTGCTTCCTCTGGAGTTTTCCATTTGATATTGCCTCCAGCTGAGGCATCCAGCATCATCTTGGTTTGTGAACCAAGCCCTCCAAGGAAAGTTAGGACTACTTCTTGATCTTCAAAGCCATGCGTGGGAGTTTTACGTAACAAGCTTTTATACCTATCCCATGCATGTCCAAGTGATTCTTCCATGCCCTGCTTGAATGAAGATATCTCTTGCTTTCCCTTAGTCACTTTAGATTGTGGGAAGTATTTATTCAAAAACTTTGCAACCACTGCTTCCCATTCTGTGAAACTTTCTTCTGGAAAAGAGTTCAACCAAAGCTTAGCATTGCCTCCCAATGAGAAAGGAAACAAGCTAAGTTTGATAGCTTCATCTGGCACCCCATTGATCTTGACCGTGTTGCAGATCTCATTAAATGTTGTAAGATGCTCATATGGGCTTTCATGTGATAACCCAGTAAATTGATTACTCTTTACCAGTTGAATTAATGCTGGTTTGACTTCCATGTTGGCTGCATTGACTCTAGGTCGAGCTATGCTATTGAAGTGCTGGGGTCCAGCAAGATTAGTATAATCTGCAAGAGTTCTTCTAGCATTATTATTGTTCTCCATACTCCCTGTGCTGTGAACAGAACCTTGTGGTGATGATTGTAGGAGAGTTTCAGGAGAAGGGAAAAGTTCTCTGGACGTTCTGATTCTTCTCCTCCTTCTACTCTCGTCTAGTCCTTCAAGTAGTGGTTCTGTTGTTTTCTTACTTCTAGTTCGAATTGCCTTCTGCATGCACAAGAAAACAAAACCCTAGAAAAGATTTGTTAGCACAAAAAGATATAGAAGAAAATAAAGATTGAAAAGATATAAGAAGATAAAAGATTTAGAAGATAGAATCAAATAAAATATAATAAAACCTAATCTAAAAAAAATAAAATCTAATCTAAAAGATAAAATAAAATAAAATCTAACCTAACCTAAAAGATAGAATAAAATCTAATAAAATAAAATCTAACCTAACCTAAAAGATAAAAATAAAATCTAATAAAATCTAACCTAAAAATAAAAAACAGAAAAACAGAAAAACAGAAAACAGAAAAATAAAATAAAAATTCGAAAATAAAATAAAATCTAATCTAAAAAGATAAAAATCAAATCTAAAAATCTAATAAAAACAGAAAAAATAAAAACAGAAATTCAAAATCAAAGTCAAAGGTAATCAATAATCACACAAATTAACCAGTTAAACCACGAGTCCCCGGCAACGGCGCCAAAAACTTGATGGACAAATTTGTAAGCACCAAAATATGATGTCACAAACTTGTTTCACAATCGGCAAGTATGACCGAATCGTTCAAGTAATAAAACTTGGTAAGACCAAGTATCGTTCTTCCCAAAGGACTCACGGCCTAGTTTAGTTATGTGATTTGTTGATTAGCTAGGACTTACAAACGAAATATTCAAAGTTTAATATGCAAAGACAGAAAATAAACATGTATGCATGAATTGATCAATGGCAAAGACAAAAGATAAACACTTTCAATGGAATATATGAATGAATATGTTGTTGGGGGTCAATTTCATCTCATCCACTCTCATATATTTTAGGAATTCATCATTCAAATCATCATTGTTAATGCCACTCACTAATGTACCATTCTAGATGGCTTCTCCCTAATCAAATAGTTCATACAATTCCTAGCATTCCTAATGATTAGTTCATTACCGCAGGAGCTGAAGGCAACCAATATAATATTGTCAGTAAAATATTGGGAGAAATTCCCCGGATCTAGATTTCCCCGTACGTGTCCGTATCAACAAAACCAATAATCATGCATTAGAATGAGTTAAACAATGCAAGCATTGAGCAAAGAGGAAAAACCCTAACTAATTATGAAAGAAAGCATATGTCTTAATTCAAAGATGTACTCAACAGATTCCATATATGAGAGCTTCAAGAGATTACATTGATTCCCCAACAAACATACAAGGTTTAGTTCACCATATTCATGGTGAACCTAGATGAATAACAATGAAAGTATGAAAGAATAAACCCAATAAAGTGGAAGAGGTAGCCTGAGCATCCAAGATCCTCCTTCAAAGGGGTGAAAGAGAGAGTGTTTGCCTCGTTTCTGCCAAAGATACTAACTAAAGGACGTGCAAGCCCTTAAATACTAATCTAGAGTTACAAAAGATTATAAAAGTCCAAGCCCAAAAAGTGCCGCTCAGCGCCATTTACCGCTCAGCGGTGGTTACGCGTCTTCTTTCTTCCCCTCAGCGGCCATTTGCCCCTCAGCGGTTCCAACGCCACCTCTTGAGTGCCGCTCAGCGGTAGTTTGCCGCTGAGCGGTGCCTTCGACTTCTCCTTTTTGCACTCTTTCTTGTCTTTTCTAATGTCCTCTCTCTTATTCTTCACTTCTTTCACCAAATTCACCTCAAAACCTGCACAAAAACACTTAAATCAAGCATAAACCTGTCCAGCTCTCTTATTTCTGAAAATATAAACAAAATGCATGATTTCAAGCTAGTTTCTAAGTCTAAAGGTTGCTTTTAGTATCACTTTTAAGCATGAAAATAACAGTTTTTCAACTGTTATCATGGCGACTCCAAATCTCTTTTTAAAACCCGTTTCTTTTTGGATCGTCGTCCCGTCGCGATTCCGGTTGCGACACCTCCGTTTGATCATTGAGTGCTTTTCAACCGCTTCCTAAGTTGACTCATACTGATGACAAACCTTGCTTGGGAATAATTTTGAAAAAGGATTTATTTTTGGCTCAAAACAGGGTGACAATGGATATATTTTGTTTTTTTTTTTTGGTAAAGAAAAGATGGCCACACATCATTTCAAATTCTGATTGCTTTCTTTTCAAAAGATTAATTCTAAGACTAGATGACCTCAACATGAGTCATTTTTCCTTTTCCTTTCTCCTAGACCGCCCTTTCGGGTTTTCAATCTAGTGGACTTATTCTCTTTTTGAAAGTTCCTCTGTTTGTCTCAATGGATTCAGGGATCACCCAACTAGCGCAAGCAAGGAAAACTTTGGCCAGGCCAATCTGCCCCAGTGTAAAGGCTTACATCATTACTAAGGGCAGTGACAGTGTTTGTTAGGGAACATCCTTTATTTTGGAACAGTGAAGGGTGAAGGTTTTCAAGCAAAATGCGCACAAACGTCTCGGGAGAAAGCGTTAAATTGTTATTTTTTTGATTAAACACTTGACCTTAGAAAAACTTGACATCCCAATTTTCCTTTTGATTATTCATCATTTTTTTTTGCTCTTTTCTATTTTCGAAAAACAAAAGTTTGACGATTTGCAAGAAAGATAAGTGACTCAAGATTGACTTCATTTCATTTTTTTTCTTTTTTCCACGATACCCTTTCAGGACTCGATTTCCAGCACTACTTGGAGAAACCTTGTAGTGAATGCTCGCATCCAAAGTCATGGATGAAGACGTGATACCAATGAGCATACTTCCCAGTAGCAAGACACTCCACAACATCAAATTCACTTGTACAATGACTTATGATTTCTTGTGTGATCTTAAAGCCCACTTCCTTTCTTCATGGCATTTGTAGAGGCATTCTCAAGCCTTGCCTTAGTGTCCGGGTTAACTTTCTTCACACTTTAATCATCTTGAATGAATCAAAGTTTGCCTTTACGCTTGAACAACCAGCACTTTTGGTGGAATGCCAGATAGCCACTCCATGGTAATCACCTTTTGCATCACGAGTCTTGAGGTATTGAGGCTTTAAAGGCTTCATGTAACAAGTAGAGGCCACGCCTGATAGCTTGGTAAGAAGTTGAGTTTGGGTCTAGTCTCCAATCTTCCTCAGAACGGTTTCAAAGGGTAGGCCAACGGTATTTGAGCGGTGGGATGTGATTGAGCTCTTTCTTCTCTCCTTATCCCAAGCTTAGACCAGACTTGTTCACATTTACTGCCATGGTAGGACCTTGAGCGATCTCTTCAGTCTTCACACAAATTTTAATTCTTTATCTGATTATCACCAAATTTGTAAAGTTTAGGGAAACACTGCTCACCATGGTCTCACAGAAGGGTGATTACAGAGTATTGAGGAATATGGGAACCATTTCCCTGTCATTCTCATGAAACTTCATTTGAGCAATAGTCTCTTTCCACCTTTGGCATATTCTTTGAACAGTTTGGACTCCTTCATTAAGGTCTGCAGTTGTAATCAATCAAGTGCCCCATCCCTGATATATTTGTACTGCTTCAAGAAAGCATCCACCAAATCCTCCCAAGACCGGATGCACGACTGTTCAAGGTGAGTGCCCCAGTTTGGTGTCATGCCAGCCAATCTACCTTAGAAGAAACGAATTGACCACTTTTCATCATAGGAACGCACAACCATTTTCTTTCTGTACATCATGAGATGGCTCTTGGACAAGTGGTGCCTCCGGGTAATTTAAAATTTGGGAGGTATCAGCATATCATCTGAGACTAAGCATAACCCTTCAACATTTGCAAACTTAGAGCTTCCTCCCCCTTCCATGACTCTTATCCTTTTTCCAGTATTTCAAATTTAAGCTTGTCAGCATCAACATCCACTGGTGCAACGACATGAGGGCAAGATTTGAACTCGGGTTCCTTCGTCATTGTCTTACTCACAAGGCGTGGTTGAATCATTTCCTAGGGGACCATGAAAGTGGTTACCCCAAGCTTGTTTCTTCCTTCAAGCGTTATTTTATGCCTTGAGTGTGAACATGCCTCAATTCCACCCCCAAGGGTGAAGTGTAATGTAGGGGAAGACCATATGAGGAGAAAATTTAGCTCTCTCGAACTTTGTATTGTAGTCGTGGTGCACACGAATCTCCCGGGCTTTGTAAGGCATTCAGAGCCTCTAGGATTTAGCTCATTTATCCCTTCAGTTGTTGGATATTGACTTTCATCCCTTCTTGAAATTATCCTTGGTTCTCCAAGATTTATTAACTGGTTCGAGTCCTTTAGGGTATCTTGGATGTTAAGTTATATTTTTTTTAAATGAAACAATTTAAGAAAATGAAAATGAAAATGAAAAGAAAAAAGAAGAGACAATGTAGTTCAAATACACTAGTCAGAAATTATGAAGCTGTGAAAACATCGCTCTGGTAGTTTGGAAATTAACATGAAACAAAGTCAATAGGGTAGTTCATCATTCAGAAGTTCCCAAGACGTAAGACGTAGGAAGTACTGGTCAACCATCTCAGGCTTTAGCCATAACATTCTTCATTTCTCTGATCAGTTTCTTGCAGCAATTGAGGAATGTTTCAATCCCCTTAGGCGGGTTAATGATTGACATTACAGACTCAGATTCGGCTGAGAACTTAGGGACGTTTTCAATGGCTTCATCGGCAAGGGAAGCTAGCTGTGAGAGACTTCACTTCCTTGTCCTTGTTCAATGACATACTCTTTCATCTGAATCATTATTTATGGATGTCTCCTTTTTAGCTTGATGCTAACATTCTTTTTCTAATTTCTCAACTGTTATTTTCATCTACTGCTCAGCATTATGAAGTTGCTTTTCATAGCTTGTGTAAGGAGAAATTAACTTGAATGACAACTTGATTGTCTTAACCCTCTCTACGATTCATTGGCTAAGGGAATTTTTATTAAAAGTCCATGATCTTGGGTCTCCCTTGAAGTGAACAACAATGCCCCAAGCGTTCTTAACTTGATGAAGCATTTTAGCAAAGGCTCATTCCTCATAAGATTTGCAATGTGGCCAAAGATGCAGGCGTTAGCGATCCTCTCACAGGATACCCAAAAGTTTTTTTTTTTTTTTTTTTTTTTTTTTTTTTTTTTTTTTTTTTTTTTTTTTTTTTTTTTTTTTTTTTTTTTTACTGACACACGGATGTAAGCAACACACAACACCGGATACCCATGAGGTGGACATTAGGGTAATTCCCGCAACGGTGTGTGATACACGGTCTTTGCTGCCAAGAAAACACGCGATTTAAAAATTTCCTCCTCTAAGCTTGCATAAAGTTGCACTCATTCATTTGCCCCTTTCCTTTCTGGTTTACATTACAGTAGCTCCTCCATAGGACACGTGGCATTCAAGGCTCCCTTACTCATCCGAGAGATGAACCATGCATGCACCACCGGTAAGCAACACAACATCTTCCTGTCCTTTAGCTCATAACAACTATGAAGGGTCCCATAAACTTCAGCTAGGATAGCAGTGATTAGATTCTCATAGCGCTCTTTATAACCCACAAATGCATTCATGGCGGCATAGTCAATGAAATTCTTGACGTTGGGAAAAAGCATGACACCATAGAGGACAAGAGCCAATACATCCATAAATTTTTCCTACTTTTCCTCTTCATCCAAACGATGCATGTATCCCTCTAGGTATCCCTCAGGAATGCCCCTCACTTTACCCTTGATTGTGACCTCACTTTCCAACTGCATAGGGTGAACTTTCATGATTCTCGCTAGCTGCAGGATAGGGGTATACTACCCTAGGTAGTTGTAGGGAATTTTTCCCTCGAGAGGTATATCTAAAAGTTGCTCGAATTCTTCTACCATAGGCACCAATTGGAAATCCCAGAAAGTGAAACATCTCAATGGTGGTTCATAAGACTGGGCTAAAAGAGTAATGGCCGGTGTTTGAACTTCCACCTCTAACAGGCTCAACAAATTCCCATATTCCTTCCTGAATGCATCCTTTTGGGTTGTCTCCATTTTCTTCAGCAGTTCTCTCAGGCCATCCATATTACCCTCCCTTGCCTCAATGGCTATCCTTTCCTTTAAAATGTCTGAACTTAAACTCCCCTTGACTTCAGATCTCATGTTAATTTCCATTTTATCTCAATGGCTTAGTCACAAATTTATAATTTCCTGACTAGAACCAGTGACAAGACCATAAAAATGCATGAGAAAAAGAAAGAAAGAAAAGAGAAAGGTGTATAAAAACGGCATAAAGATATGTACAAGGTGTTGGATTTTATTAAGCAAAAATGAGGGTTATAAGACTGCACACATCTCCCTTTGTGCCCTAATGAAGGTTGAACACTTAAGATCCAAGGTCAAGTATATGCAATCTCACAAGGATGGTACCCTGAACCTAAAGATCAATGGTCACTAGAGCTATGGCCCCCTTCATAGTATCTCCACAACAGTCAGAGTAATCAACTAGGTGTGAAGACACAAATGAAGAGAACAGACTCTAGCTGGGGTTCTCACGATAGCCAAACAGGAAGTACATCCCAGAGTGACACCGCTACACAACCCCTCTAATTCTAAGTTGCGCTCAGACCCGGGTATAGGGCCTCACTCATGATATGCATAATGTGCGTGTGTGAAGGGAGAATGCAATGCATACCCAAACCCTCACCTGCAAAACAACTAGAAGATTTCCCAGGCAGATATAAACATGTTTTCTACCCTAGTTTCAATATAGAACAATCCAAGCAACTTATGCAATTATTTAAAATATCAAACATAAAAAATGGGGAGGAAAACATAAAGAAAAACCACATCAGAATCGTGCATCTAATTAAATGGCTTGACTCTCTAAAAAATTCCCCAGTGGAGTCGCCATCTGTCGCAACCGGAATCGCGACGGGACGATGATCCAAAAAGAAACGGGTTTTAAAAAGAGATTTGGAGTCGCCACCATAGTTTATTATGGAAAACTATGGAAAAACCTCAAAACGATAAAGCACGGTCCACGAAAACCAAAGATTGGGTTCGGGAGTTGGTTACGCGTGGGGAAGGTGTTAGCACCCCACAACGCCTGCCCTAAGGCAGTGCCTTTAACTAAATGCACGAATATGATGTGGTTTTTCAAAATGTTTAATTATCCCCTAAAATAAAATTCTAAATAAACAAAACATATTTTTTAGTTTTTTGGGCCCGACAAGGATTGACCTTGCTCCTACGTATTCTCATTCAAAATGAGAAATCAGGGTTACGTAGTTCTAGCTAAGAGATTGTTTGTTGTTTGGAAAAGCAGATGTTTTTAATTTTTGGAGATTTTATGTTTTTAATATTTTCGAGGAAAAAAAGAAGGTAATGAGTACTAGGCCAACGCGAACGGTCGCACGAGTACTCATATCTTTAAAACGATATTTAAATATGTTTAATTATTTTTAAAAAGAGAAATAACGATATTAAGCACTAGGACGATGTGGGCGATCACACGAGCACTCATACCGTTATTTACTTATTTAGGAAGACTTGAGAGTATTGAGTGCTAGGCTGATGCGGACGATCGCACGAGCACTCATACCCTCTTTTAATATTACGTAAATAAGAGAGAAAAGTATTGAACACTAGGACGATGCGAACGATCACACGAGTGTTCAACCTTTAAACGTATTTTTGAAATTTTATTTAAGAAAAGAAGAAAAAGGTTTTTAGCACAAGGACGACGCGAGCGGTCACACGTGCGCTTAACCTTTAAATATTTTTGTAATAATTTTTATAAAAAAGAAGAGGTTTTTAGCACAAGGACGACGCGAGCGGTCACACGTGTGCTTAAACCTTTAAAAATATTCTTTATGTAAATTTATTTAAAAAAAAGAAAAAGGAAGAAAAAAGAATAAGAAAAGGTTTTAGCACAAGGACGATGCGTGCGATCACACATGTGCATAAACCTTTTAAAATATTTTTGTATTTATATTTTTTTAGAAGAGAAGAAGAAAAGGTTTTAGCACAAGGACGATGCGTGCGATCACACATGTGCCTAAACCTTTAAAATATTTTTATTATTTTTATTTATTGTCTTCTATTTTTTGTAGACTTTTATAATATTAAAATAATGTTTTCATGCATATTTAAAATAAATCTAAAAATAATAATTACTTAATTATTTACGTAACACAAAATGATATTTACTTAATTATTTAATAATAAAAAAAAGGTTTAATATCTCAATAGGTCCCTATTTTTACTCAGAATTTCAAATAGGTCCCTTTCTTTTTCGGCATCTCAATTGAATCCTTATTTTTGTAAAATTGAATCAAATAGGACTTTTCCGTCAAATTGAAATGACGCCGTTAAGAAGAATATGCTTTATTTCTGGGTGAAAATAATGACGGCGTCATTTCAATTTGACGGAAAGGTCCTATTTGATTCAATTTTACAAAAATAAGGACTCAATTGAGATGCCGAAAGAAAAGGGACCTATTTGAAATTCTGAGTGAAAATAGGGACCTATTGAGACATTAAACCTAAAAAAAAACAGTAAAATTATTTACACAAGCGTTTTTAAGGATGTCAAAATAAATAAAAATAAAAATAAACCAAATTTACTAAATGTTAAAAACACACTAAAACTATTTCTTAATTTTAATCTTATATTTTTTTTCAAAAAACAATTGCTTAAAGAAATAACGTTACTATTAAGAAAACTCAAACCATTTTATAATGTTGCAATTTTATATATTTTTTTCTTTTGTACCTTTTTCATTTTTTTGTCTTTTAGTTTTTTTTATGGTTGCATCGTTTTTTTTATTAAAAACAACACAGATATTATAATAGTAAGACAAATACTAAAAAGTAAAGGGAAAAAAACGAAACAACCAATACGCAATCAAACAAATACGAAGAGCATAAAAAAAACAATTAAATAAGGATGGGGTGTAGATGTAAAAACCTTCCCCTGGCAGCCGCTGGCGCCCCAAACCCTTTTAGATTTTTTTTTAAGCGTAGGTAAGAGAAAAGAGGCAACCTCCCTTTCCTCTAAACCGGTCGGCGCTTCCACCATTTCCTCTGACCATATTGCAATCAGTTCAAAACCTTTAATAGGATCTTCTGCAAAATACCATTCATTCCAAGAACAACAATCATCCCACTGTATCCTATCGGGCATTCCACCAGGAATATTTTCTTCAGATTTTCTAACTTTGGCAGAGCTCTTCCAAATGCATGAGTTTTATTGGAACCTGACTACCGACTCGATCTGCTTCGAATCTTCTTCTTCTCTCGTGCTTGAATGACAATGGCTTTTGGACACGGTCAATCAGAGGCGGCGCCTGAAGATGCTTCACCAAAGCAGGAATCGCGCCTCCTTCAATAAAAACCAGGATCTGCCTATCGTCGTGTTTTTCCTCGTCGCGCTTCCACTTGGTGGTGTAGTCGTTGTTGTTGACAGCGTCGAAGGCGAGGGGCGCGAGAAGCGTGGCGTACTGGCTCACGACCTTGTTGTTGAGAGAGATGCTGGCGGACCTCAAAAGCGAGTCGCGGTCTGAGAGCTCCACAGGGACAACCATGGCGGAGACCCTGGCGTTGCGGCTTCTCCTGGTGAGAACGACACCATTGGATTGACGACGAGAACTAGGGAAAGGGAAGGAGGAGAATTTGTGTGAGTTTTTTTAAGAGGTCTTTGAGGGTGAGAGTGGGTTGAGGTGGTAATTGGTCGGGAAGTGGTGGTTGTTGTCGGAGTGAGTAAAATCTAGAGAGGAGCTCGGTTGAGAGAAGAAAACCTAAACAGCAACGCAGCGCGGTGGTGTAATTGGAGAGAGTGAGACGTGAGAGGAGGAGAGAAAATGGATTGGTTAGGAGGGCCGAGTTGCGTTGGTTAGTAGGTGTTGATGAAAGAATGGACGAGTGATCTCTTTTGGATTAAGGGACCAAGAAAAATCAGTGGATGTGTGTGATGTTTGTTAGGGTGGTTACGGATCAGAGGCAGTGTGTGCGTGAGGGAGGAACATTTTCTCTTTTTTTCTTTTTCAGAATTGGGTGCGAGTGTATCTGGGTGCGTCCTGCTTCCTTTTTTTTTCTTTTTCTTTTGTTTTCTTTCTTTTTTTTTTAAATAATAATATAGAAAATCAAATCAAATAATAAAAAAACAAAATAAAATAATAATAAAAACAGAATTATATAAAAAAACATAAAATAAAATAAGATACAATAAAAAAAGAAAGGCCTATATTATTTAGTTAACTGGACGAAATTGGGTGTTGACACTTAGGTAATTCCTTGGTGAAAATGTCTGCTAGTTGATGTAATGTATCAATATACTCTATTGTGCAATCACCCTTTTGGATATGGTCCCTTAAAAAGTGGTGTCTTATGATGGAATTTTGTCTGACGTACCTTTCTTAGTGTTTTCTTTTTGTATTTTTACATTTCGTTGTATACGTAGCTTAGCTTGCAAGGAGTATGAGTTACTATAAATACCCAACTCCTCTATTGTAATTTTCACTTTTGAGAATAATGAGAATTAGGTTTTCTAAATCAGAAACTATTCTCTCTTGAAAGTCAAGCTAGAGAGTCCAAAGACTCCCTCTAGCCACCTCCCAGGCACATTATCTCCATTCTCATTTTCCATTAAATTTTCACTGTTCTTCCATTAATTCTCTCCTCCACGACGTCGCTTCTCCACCAATCCACTTCCTCTGCATGACGCGCTTCAGCAGCTAGGTTTGCACGCGTCAGCCTCACCTTGCCACATCCTTCATTCAGAGCCTCACTTCATTTCTCACAATTCCACATCTCAGAAACCACATCTTTCATTCTCGCTCTCAAGCTCCTTACTGTAAGTCACATTTCTCCTCACAGATTCATATTTCTTCCTTCTATTTTAGCTTTTCTCATCCCCTGACAACATCATCCGCTAGGGTTTCCATCTTCTCTCATCATTTCCTTCATTTTCACCATTTGTTTTCATTTTCCACAGATTAAACCCTTTTTTCTCTAATCTAGCCCATTTCCATAGATTAATCACTTGTTTTCACCATTTAATCGAACCAAACTAGAGTTTCCTTGAGTCTGATCTCGGTATCTGTGAGTTCGCACTCGAACTCAAGTTCTCTCTTAGCGATTAGGGCTTTCAACTGTTCACATATGTTTTGCTCCGATTTCTCTCTCGATCTAGAGTGTCCTATCGATTCCACTACGTCATCTCTCTAGAGGAAGCTTCGAGGAGTCCGCATCGCGCCTTCGGTCACTTCTCGGAACTATTCTTCCATCAAGTGGTCATTAGAGCTTTGGTCGTCCACGCGTCAAAGGTAAGTATCGTGTTTCTGTTTCCTTCGTTGTTTGAGTTTTGTTTTCTTGATTCGGTCTTGTATGAGTCATGTTTCGTTCATTTGATTCTGAGTCGTGTTTATTTTTGTTCATTCTCTGTGTTGTTTTATGATTCCTTTAATGTCTTGTGTTGTTTCATTATTCTGAGTTTCCTTCACTTATACGTTGTTCATTACATCTCTCTATTGTCTTGATTTGTTATTCTGATTAGAGTTGTTGCATATCTTCTCTATTAGTGTATCATCTTCATTCCATGAAGTTCCTATGTTTATGTTTCCAAGTTGACTTGTTTTGTGCATTTGTTTGTGTCGTTCTATGTTTGAGTCATTATATTGAGTCTTAGTTCATTTTAATTTGGTGAATCTTCTTGTTTGAGCCTTTTAGTTTTGAAATCCATGTCTTTCATGTTCTAGTCTTGTGCTTTTTTTTAGTTATCAATTAAAATCGAGTTTAGCTAGTTGTTGCTTGTGTTTTGTGATTCATTTGAGTTGCCTGCACTGAGTAAGTTTTGTTCACCATATATAAGCTATGAAATTTGGATAAATGAGCTTGGTGGCAGATTTCAGTGTTAGAAATAATGAATCTCATGTTCTTGAATCTATTTGATGGTTGTTGATAGCTTTGCTTGGTTTCTGCCTAATCAGTAACGAGTGCATACCAAGTTAGCAATGAAAGGCTCAGCCTAGCTCGGTTGCACATTGATTAATCAACAGATTTGTGATTTAGCCAACTACACCGAACTGGTTTTTCTTTGAACTCTGTGTTACTATTTTTGAGTGTGTGTCTGTTCTACTTGGTATTAGTTCATTGCTAAGCTTCTAGTTTCATCATATTCTAGAGCCATTTGTGTCTTGCATTTGGTGTTGTTAAAAATTTTGTAGTTTTTTTATTGAGTTGAATCATTTATCTCTATCATGACTCGTATCTTGTAAGTCAAATTGAAATAGAGTCAAATTATATATTGTGAATTGTAGCAAAAGAAAGTGAAAGTATAAAAGCAAGAGTTCTTGTGATTTGAAAAGAAAAAGCAATTAGAAAAAAAGTATTGACTAAACCACATAAAGAGAAAAGTGGCAAGTGCAATTCACAACACAATTTCACTCTTAATGTTTCTCTCCATTTTCTGGTTCATCATTTAATTTGATTGGAGTGAACCTTTTAGAGCAATTGGCAATGCATTGTTCTATTTCAATTGCAAATTTGTTTGGTCATGTATGATTCAACTTGCTTTTATTTTCTTGTGTTTTTAATCTGTTATAGAACTATTGGTAGGTTTAGTTTGAGTACCTTCTATTATAAATAGCTTGTTTCTTGCTTGTCATTGTTGAATATTCTGGTTTTGTCTTTCATGTGTGAAATATGTTCAGCAGTTTATAATTGAAGCTTTTCATTGTTTTGATAATCTGATCTAGATTCTGTCTAGAATTGTCTTCTCTACTCTACTGTCAGTTTCATTGTCTGGTGCTTGACTATGAATGGCTATCCTGTTTTGTTCTGGTTTCTAACTTTGACCTTAGTCTAGCCTATTCTGGTTTGAGAAGCTGATCAATCTGGTTTCTGAAATTTGAAAAAAGGTTTGTGTGCTTGGTAGCATCTTAGGTGGTGGTGGTCTAAAAGACTCTCCAGCTTTGAACTGCCAAGGGAGAACCTCCCTTCCAAACCTTTCATTTGTGTGCTTTAAATTTCTCAAGAGAATCCCGAGTGCTATGAGATTATTGAGGAAAAGAAATTGGATCAATCAGATTGGAGCAGTTGTGATTTGCTTAAACAGATCTTGCATTCTTTTTAATCTGCTCTTGAATTCATTTTGAACTTTACATGGTTTGTTGAATCATCACTGATATCTTAATTGTTTTTAAAATGATTGTTGATTTTATGGTTTAATTGAGCTTGATACATGATTGATTCTGATTTGATAAGACTTATGGGAACTTGTTAGATGAGATAGGAAGTTGCAAACACTATTCTGATTGCATTTTAAACTTCTTCATTTCTGCAATAACTTGTTTCAACTACATATGCATCATTTCTGATAGACTCTGTGTCATTCTTTCTGCATTGGATTGAATAGATCTTAAATTAGATTGGATGGTTGTTTAAATGAGTTTAGTTCAGCTTTGAATTACACCCATTTGCATCTGGTTTAATATCCATGTCCGTGTGCATGTTTTGCTAGCTTTGGTGTAATCCCTGTGTGCATAACTGAACTGAATCAGTCTAGGAAGGAAGTGTAGAATATGTGTGTTCTTGTGTGCAGAGTTGGTCTAATTGAGTCAAGAATTTTTTAGTAGACAGCGGCAACAACACGTCAGTGTGGAGCTTGGAGCAGCTGGAAATAGCGTATTGGAGCTTATTGGAATTACACAGCTATAAGTAGAAGCAGTCTTTTAAACAGGGAAGTTGCTTAGCTTACCAATTTCTAGTTTGCTTAGCTATTTTTGAATTTAATTTGACATTGCTTAGCATTGTGTACTCTACTGAACTAGTTGTGAATTTTCTGTGTAGTTTGAGAACTAAAGATTGCATCTGACAAAGCTTGGAAAGCTTGTGCAGCCAAGAAAAAAGGGAAGTTCTTACTACCCTAAATCTTTTTGTGTAAATTTTTTGGCTAAGGGTGTAAGTGACAGCACCCTTGTTCATTTGTGTTGTAGGATGGGAACAACGAGCTTCTTGATCTAGACCAAGAGAGTTGAAGCAAAAAAGTTGAGCAACAAAGTTGATCGGACCAGGACCGTAGCAGCCCAGCATAGTTTTGTTTTTCTTTGTATTTGATTTGTTCAAATTGTTTTGTAATAGGCTTGTGTTAGCGTACTGTTAGCTTAGTTTTGTTTTGTAAAAGGCCTTTAAAAAGTCCAAGTTCTTTGGAAGAGTCCTTGGTGCTCTTTCAACTCTTGGCAACTTTTCTGGATTTCTTGAATTCTTTTTATTTGTGTTCACGTTTAGGGGTGATTTAGGCTAAAATGGATTAAACTCTAAGCCTTGTCACATTAGAGTCCGAGGAGTCTAGTCTTTTAATTGTGATTAATTGTTTGTTTTTTTTTTGTGAGTCATGTCCTTTGATTTTAAAGGTAATTTTAGTTTAAGGGGTAACTGGTTAGTAACCTGAGACATTTCTGACAAGGTAAGACTTGGTACTTAAGCAGCCTTTGGCTCACCTCTCTTACCTGGGACTTGTCTAAGTGAAAGCTTTTAATCCTTTATATTAAGAAAACTTTTAAAAACAAAGATGTTGTATTCTAGTTCGTATTTGTCGTCTAATAGTAGGTCTTCTAGGATTTCTAATTTTGATAAGCCACTTAGTTACAAAGACATTAAAAGAGAACATGACAAAGCTAGAAGGAAGACTTGCTCATTTCATGAATTTGATAGGACTGAGGATGATTTCTATGAACAAGCTAGGGAAAATTTTCTATTCTTTCGTGAGGATTTTGGTGCATTAAAATACCTAGCTTGGGAAAGGGAAATTGATGACATGCATTCATTCATGGTTAGAAGAAGTAAATCTGAAAGTGAATCTTATATTCTTAGTCTCTACACTTCTAGATTTGAAGAGCATGGAAGTGAGTGGTGGGATGAAAGACAATATCATGTTAGGAAAGGTAGAAAGTCTCTCATTCGTGATTGGTATGATTTAAAAGTTTGCATGAGAAGAAAGTTTGTGCCTTCAAGCATTAAAAGAAACCTAGAATTAATTAGAGATTGCATTGAAGATGAAAAAATATTTTTTGAGAGTCTAAATGATCATGGGTTTCTTCGTAGAGAACTAGAATTTGGGGCAAGACTTAAAGAGATCAAGGATAAGAAAAGAAAAAGAGAAGAGAGAAAAGAAGTGGAAAAAGGAGAGAAGAAGAGAAGAGAGAAAGAGAAGAAAAAGAGAGAAGAGAAAAAGAAGAGAAAAGACGAGAAGAAGAAAGAAGTAGAGAAGAAGAGAGAAAGAAAAGAAGAGAGAAGAAGAGAAGAAGAGAGGAGGAGAGAAGAAAAGAAAGAGAGAGAAGAAGAGAAAAGAAAAGAAGAAGAAATAAAAGAGGGAGAGAGAAGAGAAGAAGAAAAGAAGAGAGAAGGGCAAGAAAAAGAGAAGAAAGAAAAGGAGAAATTGTTACTGATGACAAATCCTATTCTTTCAAAGTCTATGGGACCTAAAAGGGAAGGTTTCCAATTCTTTACTTCTTTTCCAATCATGGTTTATTCTTCAAATATTAACTTCTCTTTCAAATCAATTGTCATCTCATATTCATTGAAAACTTTTTCAACTTATGGTAATTCAAAACTTGAGTTATCCTTATCTTTAAGGAAAGAAATAACTCAAGACAAAATAGAATTTGGACTTCTAAAATTTCCAAATATGACAACTCAAAATATTAGAAGTCCTTATTCTCTTGTTCTTGTAGGAAATTTCTTCTTTGGATCAATGTTAATTGAAGATATAATTGATGTGTATTGCAGATTCATGTTTGATCCAGGAGGAAGAAAAGTAGATCTAAAAGAATAAGGCCACTCCAAGATGGCCATGCTCCTAAGACTGTGTGGATTTTCTTCATAAGGCGATTGCCAGATTTGAGGACAAATCTTTTTTTAAGTGGGAGGGTATGATGGAATCCTATCTGACGTACCTTTCTTAGTGTTCTCTTTTTGTAATTTTACATTTCGTTGTAAATGTAGCTTAGCTTGCAAGGAGTATGAGTTACTATAAATACCCAACTCCTCTATTGTAATTTTCACTTTTAAGAATGATGAGAATTAAGTTTTCTAAATCAAAATCTATTTTCTCTTGAAAGTCAACCTAGAGAGTCCAAAGACTCCCTCTAGCCACCTTCTAGGCACACTATCTCCATTCTCATTTTTCATTAATTTTTCATTGTGCTTCCATTAATTCTCTCCTCCACGATATCACTTCTCCACAAATCCACTTCATCTGCGTGGCGCGCTTCAGTAGCTAGGTTTGCACGCGTCAGCCTCACCTTGCCACATCCTTCATTCAAAGCATCACTTCATTTCTCACAATTTCACATCTCAGAAACCACATCTTTCATTCTCGCTCTCAAGCTCCTCACCGTAAGTCACATTTCTCCTCACAGATTCATATTTCTTCCTTCTATTTTAGCTTTTCTCATCCCCTGACAACATCATCCGCTAGGGTTTCCATCTTCTCTCATCATTTCCTTCATTTTCACCGTTTGTTTTCATTTTCCACCGATTAAACCTTCTTTTTCTCTGATCTAGCTGATGGACAAATTTATGAACACCAAATTATGATGTCACAAACTTGTTTTCAATCGGCAAGTATGACCGAATCGTTCAAGTAATAAAACTTGGTAAGACCAAGTATCGTTCTTCCCAAAGGACTCACGGCCTAGTTTAGTTATGTGATTTCTTAATTAACTAAGACTTACAAACGAATTAATTGAGGTTTAAAATGCAAGACAGAAAATAAACATGTATGCATGAATTGTGATCAATGGCAAAAAGCAAAAGATAAACACTTTCAATGAAATTTATGTATGGATATGTTGTTGGGGTTCAATTTCATCTTATCCACTCTCATATATTTTAGGAATTCAACGATCAAATCACCATTGTTAATGCCACTCTCTAATGTACCTTTCCAGAAGGCTTCTCCCTAATCACGAGTTCATACAATTCCTAGCATTCCTAATGATTAGTTCATAAGTACAGGAGCTTAACGACAACAACTATAAAATTGGGAGAAATTCCCCGGATCTAGACTTCCCCGTACGTTCCCGTATCGACAAAACCAATAATCATGCATCGAATGAGTTAAACCATGCAAGCATTAAACAAAGAGGAAAAACCCTAACTAATGATGAAAGAAAGCATAAGTCTTAATTAAAAGATGTAAAAACAGATTCCATATATGAGAGTTTCACAAGACTACATTGATTCCCCAACAAACATAAAGAGGTTAGTTCACCATATTCATGGTGAACCTAGATGAATTACAATGAAAGAATGAAAGAATAAACCCTAAAAAGGTGAAGCGGAAGCCTCAGCATCCAAGATCCTCCTTCAAAGGGATGGTAGAGAGAGTGTTTGCCTCGTTCCAGCCAGAGATGCCTAACCCTAGGAAACCCTAAAGCTTATGTATCATTCGTAAATTACAAAAAGTCAAGTCCAAGCCCATTAAAGTGCCGCTCAGCGGTAAACTACCGCTCAGCGGTGAGTGCGTGACTTGTTTTCTCCCCTCAGCGGCCAATTTGCCCCTCAGCGGACCTCCCGCAAACTCCTGAGTGCCGCTCAGCGGTAAACTGCCGCTGAGCGGTGACTTCGGCTTCTCCTTTTGCACTTTTTATTGTCTTTTCTGATTTCATCTCTCTTCTTCTTCACTTCTTTTACCAAATTCACCTTAAAACCTGCACAAAAACACTGAAATCAAGCATAAACCTATCCAACTCTCTTATTTCTAAAAATATACAGAAAAACATGATTTCAAGCTAATTTCTAAGTGTGAAGGTTGCTTTTAGTGTCAATTTTAATCATGAAAATAACAGTTTTTCAACTGTTATCACAACCCCAAACTTAAAACTTTGCTTGTTCTCAAGCAAATAAGATGTAACTCTATCTTCAACCAATTCATATGATGATTCACTTCATTCAAAAATCTTCTTTTCAAGATAAGCAAAAACTTCACTCAAACTTATGACCAAGAGTTCAATCAAGATGTGCACATGCTTTAGTGTTCACAAAGTCATTTAAATTCCAACAAATGCTATTTTCATGAATGATCAATCAATTAAACATGGATGTTCATGTGTTCATGTGATATTTCCTCACTCAGTCAAGTGTTTCACTCACACTCAAGTGTATACGAGATGATCACTCATTCACTCTACTATCACAATGTTACATGAATTAGCTTTGCCTTTCATTTTACCACAATCAAAAATATTCACAAGCATGCATCATCACAAGGACTTTTCTATGGCTTATAATGTGGCTGGGCTAACAAGAAAATTGGTTTTTCTGGATCACAAAATCCTTGAGTTAAGAGAATCATAACAACACAATCATCTTATTCATTCCCAACTTTCTTTTGCCTTTGCATTGAGCTTTACTTCTTTTTTTCTTTTCTTTTCTTTTTCTTTGCATATTCTTACTTTTTAGCTCTTAGCTCAATGCTTTTCATAATTTCCCAACAACCCCAAACTTGAACATTTAACAATACCACACAAGATCTTCTACTTAACTCAAGGTAAAGATTTTCAACTAAAGGTTTTCAGTGTATATTCAAGGCTAAGGGTTCAAAGGATAGAACACAAAGTATTCTCTTTTAGTGGGCTAATTGTATGAATTTGGCCAATAAAAAGGTTTTCAACAAATGGCCTTGATCATGTGATGCAAAACAAGCAATTAATTCAATCATAGAAAACCTGGGCAAAACCATTCATGCTTTCAAAGTAATAGCATTCAACAATAACAACTCTGGAGCTCAAAATCTCACACATAAGCTCATTCACATTTGACATACACATCCTGCTTAATTTCACAATCACAATCATGATATCATGCATTTGTTCACAAAGCTTGTGAATCACCTGTATAAGCATTTTAATGTGCACATCATCTCATCATCAATTAATCATAAGCATCATTCAGTATTACTTATCACACAATCACAGTTAATAGCAAACCATCACAAGAAACCAGGTTTCAAAATAGAGTACATCAAACCCTAATCTAAAAACAAAAACAAATAAGTTCAGAAAACTTAAACCACAAAGCATAAGCACATGATAGCATTCATCAGTAAATGCTATCTCAGCTCCTCATCAATCTGAGCTGTCCTCTGTATCTTCCTCTTCCTCCTCATCTGCATCATCTTCAAATGCATCATCCTCATCAGCTTCATCTTCTTCCATATCTCTAGCTGAAGCTTCAGCTGCTCCAGCTCCTCCTCCATGCACTGGCTCCTCTGGCCAAGCTACCACATTATGGAATTCATCCATAGTCCACCTGTGGGCTGGAGGTGTATCATACATCCCCACAATCATCTCAGCAGTGGCCACCTGCCCTCTGTGAATGGACTGCAACTGAGCCCCTATAAGAGACATATACATGTCCCTCATCTGGAATGGCTCTGCTTCATGTGTCTCAGCAGATGTCTGGCTCTGTGCTGGCCCTCTCTCTCTACGAGCACGGCGTGGTGGAACTGGCTGAGCTTCATCATCACCTCCACAGTACTGTCTATAGTAGGCCTCATCAATAGCTTTTCTTGGCCTCTCAAAAGGTGGAGCAGAAGTGTCCACCCCAGCTATCTTGCAAAGGTGCGTGATCAAAGAAGGATGTCCTAGTGGTGCTTTGTTGTTTGAAGTATTAGCGCACACACTAATCTCATCAGCTATCACCTACCCAATATTAACATTCAAGTTTCTGATAGCACAGTTGATAACAGTTGAAAAACTGTTATTTTCATGCTTAAAAGTGATACTAAAAGCAACCTTTAGACTTAGAAACTAGCTTGAAATCATGCATTTTGTTTATATTTTCAGAAATAAGAGAGCTGGACAGGTTTATGCTTGATTTGAGTGTTTTTGTGCAGGTTTTGAGGTGAATTTGGTGAAAGAAGTGAAGAATGAGAGAGAGGACATTAGAAAAGACAAGAAAGAGTGCAAAAAGAGAAGTCGAAGGCACCGCTCAGCGGCAAACTACCGCTGAGCGGCACTCAAGAGGTGGCGTTGGAACCGCTGAGGGGCAAATGGCCGCTGAGGGGAAGAAAGAAGACGCGTAACGACCGCTGAGCGGTAAATGGCGCTGAGCGGCACTTTTTGGGCTTGGGCTTTTGTAATCTTTTGTAACTCTAGATTAGTATATAAGGGCTTGCACGTCCTTTAGTAAGGATCTTTGGCAGAAACGAGGCAAACACTCTCTCTTTCACCCCTTTGAAGGAGGATCTTGGATGCTCAGGCTACCTCTTCACCTTTATTGGGTTTATTCTTTCATACTTTCATTGTTATTCATCTAGGTTCACCATGAATATGGTGAACTAAACCTTGTATGTTTGTTGGGGAATCAATGTAATCTCTTGAAGCTCTCATATATGGATTTGTTGAATACATCTTTGAATTAAGACATATGCTTTCTTTTCATCATTAGTTAGGGTTTTTCCTCTTTGCTCAATGCTTGCATTGTTTAACTCATTCTAATGCATGATTATTGGTTTTGTTGATACGGACACGTACGGGGAAATCTAGATCCGGGGAATTTCTCCCAATATTTTACTGACAACATTATATTGGTTGCCTTAAGCTCCTGCGGTAATGAACTAATCATTAGGAATGCTAGGAATTGTATGAACTATTTGATTAGGGAGAAGCCATCTAGAATGGTACATTAGTGAGTGGCATTAACAATGATGATTTGAATGTTGAATTCCTAAAATATATGAGAGTGGATGAGATGAAATTGACCCCCAACAACATATTCATTCATTTAATCCATTGAAAGTGTTTATCTTATGTCTTTGCCATTGATCAATTCATGCATACATGTTTATTTTCGTCTTGCATATTAAAATTTCAATCATTGTTTTCTTAAGTCTTAGCTAATCAAGAAATCACATAACTAAACTAGGCCGTGAGTCCTTTGGGAAGAACGATACTTGGTCTTACCAAGTTTTATTACTTGAACGATTCGGTCATACTTGCCGATTGTGAAACAAGTTTGTGACATCATATTTTGGTGCTTACAAATTTGTCCATCAACAGTAAATGAAGAATGCCCTGCTGAGAGTAATATCTGACACATGTGAACATGGCTGAATGTTGGCATGAGAAAACGCCATCCAATACTTTGCAAGAGGAGTCAAATCCGTCCTCCTAATGTTAACCACTGAGCCAGATCTATTCCTTTGGAAGTGTCCTCCAGGTATACACAGTACTCTCTCCACATCCTCATAATCAGCACCTTCCTCCATGCAAAGAACAAACTGGCACTGCTCACCAGCCCATACAGTGTCCAGAAAATTATTAATTGAATCAGGATCATACCTGATAGCATGGCCTCTAACATAGCCCAAATAATTCTCAGCTGGATAATCACCAATCTTCTTTGCATTGGTGTAAAATTCCTTAACCACAGCTATGTTGGCAGGTGCAGGATAAGTGGCTAGCTTTCCCCAGTCATTCCCTAAAACTTGCTCTCCAAATTGAGGAGCAAGGTTAGGTATCATTCCAACCTTTCTCTCCATCAGAAGTCTCCTGTCCTGAACCACTTTAAAGTGCTTCTCATGTTTCCTAGAGAGGAACCTACTAGAGTGGGGTTGCTCTGGTTCCTTTTCCTTTCTCTTGTTTGCCATGGTTTTCAATCTTTTTCCGGATGAGGATGCCATTCCTACATTCAAAACACAAAACCAAACCACAGAACATGATGGTAATCATTAGTAAAACACAGAACACAACTCCTTTCGAAGCTAAACCACCGCTGAGGGTCAGAATTTCCCCTCAGCGCCACCAGTACCACATTTCAGATCACAAAAAACCAGAAAAACCAAATCTGGCAGAGTGCCGCTCAGCGGCAGTTTACCCCTCAGCGGTAACTCTGCAGATTTTTGAAAAATCTATTTTAAAGCTTTCCTAACTCCACCCAAATGCAATTTTCAGTTTTCCAGTTCATAATCATGCAGTTTAATCGGTTCAAACATCAAATATATCATCAAATCATGCAAAGAAATCAAAACCCCTAAATCTTCATGCTTTGACAATCATATTCAAAATCAAAAACCCTAGAATGAACAAAATGCATTTTACTTACTTGGGTGGAGATACTAGATGCAATGAGAATGCTTCCAAGCTAGCATGCTCTCTCCCAACCCCAAACTTTGATGGCACACTAATGAAAAAGTGAGTGGAAGAGAAATTTTCTTAAGAGGGAAGAGTGAAAAGATGTGGAAAACCTTGGAGAAGGTATGTGGGAGTGTTTGTGCAAAGAAAAGTCTGAAAGTGTGAGAGAATGCGCAGCTTAGGGTTTAAAAATACCCTAATGGGCTCGGGTCCCGCTAAGGGGAACAAAAACCCTATTCTGCGAGAGTACCGCTCAGCGGTAAAGTACCGCTCAGCGGCACTTTCGTGAAGTGCTCTTCTCCTTCTTTTCTTAACCTACGTGCCTCCTAGACATGCCCCTCACTGGCTCCCTGCAATTCAATGTTCAAAATGCTTATGCAAACCCTAACTAAAACAAACAAACAGAAATATTCAATCAACTGGGTTGCCTCCCAGGTAGCGCTTGTTTAACGTCACGAGCCTGACCCAAAATCCACCAACACCCATCAGTAGGTGTTACAGCCATTGTATCCTTCAGTAGATACTTAACCACCTAGCATCCTTCAGTAGATGCTATATCCAACAAAATAAATACAGAAATAATGTTCACAAATAAAAAAAAATTACAAAACCAAATCAAAAGTTTTTAAATTCACTGGGTTGCCTCCCAGCAAGCGCTCTTTTAATGTCATTAGCTTGACCCAATAAAGTTCAAGTTCCATCTTCTTTGTAATTGATGTTGTTATTCCACCAACTCCTCAGCTGTTTCCTTTGAACTGTTTTGGTTCTTCTAGAACATGGAGACTCTATCTCTATCATCTCCTTCTCTTTAAAGCCCTTCACAACCCACAACTTGTTCTTGATTCTAACAGGTGTGCCAAGTTGGAGTCTTCTTTTCTTCCAGTCTCTAGGAATTTCTTCTCCTCTTCCAATCTCTTCTACCTTGGGTACCTGAAACAACAAACAATGGTTACCTGACACCTCAAGATTTTCATCTTTTAGGCTAGTCATGGGTGCATCTCGAAATGCAGCTTTATAACTAGCTTCTTCCTCCTTTGCTTGCATCTCATCTTTGAAAACATCTACCACCACTCTCTCCTCTCTATCCTGGAGCACCACTATACCTTCATTTACATCTATGATAGCCCTGGCCGTTTTCATAAACGGTCTTCCAAGTATGATAGGTATCTTCTCAGTCTCCATCTTCATCACCACAAAGTCTGCCAAGAACTGAAGTTTGCCAACAGAAACTATAATGTCCTCTACAATCCCACATGGCTCCTTTGAAGATCCATCGGCCATTACTATTTTAATCTTTGCATGTTTCATTTTAACTTTGCCGATTTGCTCCAGTAAAGAATAAGGTATCAAGTTAACACTTGAACCTAAATAAAGGAGAGCTTTCTTTACCTTTTTCTTCCCTATAGTACAAGGGATAGAAAAACTACCTGGATCTGACGCTTTAGGAGGGAATGACTCTTTCTTAACAGTTATACACTCTTTTGCCCCATCATCTCTACGTCTCTTCTTTGTAGAAATTTCTTCATCAGATTTTGTGTAAACTGCAATTTTCTGTAAAATCTGTTCCCAAGGTGCTTTATTATCCACCATTCTGAATAATTCTGTGAAATCCATTTGTTTCTCTTGATTTATTGGAAAAGGAAAATTGTTTTTGCTCTCTATTTCTCTTCTTTCTTCTGTTTCTCCTTCTTCTAACTCAATTATCTCTTCATTCACACTCTTTACCAATTTGCACTCTTCTCTAGGCTTAACCTCAGTATTAGCCCCAAAATTTCTATTTGGCCTTTCTTCCAATTGCTTGGTAATCTGACCCATTTGAATCTCCAAATTCTTTATAGCAGCTTCAGTGCTCTTTTGAGAAGATTCGGTTTTCTGTATGAATTGCTGAAGAGTTTCTTCCAACCTTGTTGATTTTTCATTAAGCATAGATAACTGTTGCCAAAAGGTTGGTTGCTGCTGCTTATTATATTGATTTGCTTGCCCAGTTTGTCCTTGACCAATGCTTGGATGTGGTTTCCACCCTTGATTGTAATTCCCTTGACGGTATGGAAATTGATTAGCCATGAAATTAACATCCTCCAAGGCCTCCACTGGAAAAGCACATTGACCATTGATATGATCACCTCCACATAATTCGCACAACTGAGTTTGCACCTGTGCAGCAGTTTTCAACTCTTTAGGTAATTGTGCAAGAGTTTTAGTCAGAGTCTCCAGCTGTTGAGTTAGAATTTTATTTTGAGCTAGCAAGGCATCATGTGTCTGTAATTGGAGAACCCCTTTTTGTTGCATAGGAACTCCTCTTTCGCTGTTGAGCTCATTATCACTAGTAGCCATGTTGTCAATAATTTCTATAGCTTCCTCTGGAGTTTTCCATTTAATATTGCCTCCTGCTGAGGCATCAAGCATCATCTTGGTTTGTGAACCAAGCCCTCCAAGGAAAGTTAAGACTACTTCCTGTTCTTCAAAGCCATGCGTGGGTGTTTTTCTTAGCAGACTTTTGTATCTATCCCATGCATGCCCTAGTGATTCTTCCATGCCCTGCTTAAATGAAGATATCTCTTGCTTGCCTTTTGTCACTTTTGATTGTGGAAAGTACTTGTTCAAAAACTTTGTTACCACTGCTTCCCACTCTGTGAAACTTCCTTCTGGAAAAGAGTTCAACCAAAGCTTAGCATTGCCTCCCAATGAGAAAGGAAACAAACTAAGTTTGATTGCTTCGTCTGGCACCCCATTGATTTTCACTGTGTTGCAAATTTCATTAAATGTAGTCAGGTGCTCATATGGGCTTTCATGAGATAACCCATTGAATTGATTACTCTTCACCAGTTGGATCAATGCTGGTTTGACCTCCATATTGGCTGCATTGACTCTAGGTCTAGCTATGCTGTTAAAATGTTGAGGTCCAGCTACATTAGTGTAATCAGCAAGAGTTCTTCTCATATGATTATTCTCCATATTTTCTGTGTTATTGTCAGAACCTTGTCGTGATGGTTGCAACAGAGTTTCCGGAGGAGGGAAAAGTTCTCTAGATGTTCTGATTCTTCTCCTCCGTCTACTGTCTTCTAATCCTTCAAGCAACAGTTCTGTTGTTTTCTTGCTCCTAGTTCGAATTGCCTCCTGCATACACAAGAACACAAAACCCTAGAAGATTTGGTTAGCACAAAAAAAATATAAAAGAAAATATAAGATTCAGAAAATAAAGACAGAAAACAGAAAAAAAATAAAATACAATAAAAATTCGAAATTTAAAAATAAAATAAAAAAAAATAAGTCAAAGATAATTAATAATCACACAAATTAACCAGTTAAACCACGAGTCCCCGGCAACGGCGCCAAAAACTTGATGGACAAATTTATGAACACCAAAATATGATGTCACAAACTTGTTTTTCAATCGACAAGTGTGACCGAATCGTTCAAGTAATAAACTTGGTAAGACCAAGTATCGTTCTTCCCAAAGGACTCACGGCCTAGTTTAGTTGTATGGTTTCTTGATTAGCTAAGACTTAAAGACGAAATATTTGGATTTTAATATGCAAAAGACGAAAATTAAATATGTATGCATGAAGTTTTGATCAATGGCAAAAAAACAAAAGATAAACACTTTCAATGAAATTTATGTATGAATATGTTGTTGGGGGTCAATTTCATCTTATCCACTCTCATATATTTTAGGAATTCAACATTCAAATCATCATTGTTAATGCCACTCTCTAAAGTACCTTTCTAGAAGGCTTCTCCCTAATCACGAGTTCATACAATTCCTAGCATTCCTAATGATCAGTTCATAAGTGCAGGAGCTTAACGACAACCAATATCATATTGGGAGAAATTCCCCGGATCTAGACTTTCCCGTACGTGCCCGTATCGACAAAACCAATAATCATGCATCGAATGAGTTAAACAATGCAAGCATTAAGCAAAGAGGAAAAACCCTAACTAATGATGAAAGAAAGCATAAGTCTTAATTAAAAGATATAAAAACAGATTCAATATATGAGAGCTTCACAAGATTACATTGATTCCCCAACAAACATACAGAGTTTAGTTCACCATATTCATGGTGAACCTAGATGAACAATAATGAAAGAATGAAAGAGATAGAAAAACCCGAGAAAGAGAAGAGGAGAGTTGTCACCATCTCCCAATCTACCCCAAGGGGTGGAAGAGAGAGTGTTTGCCTCGTTTCTGCCAAAGATGCCTAACCCTAGGAAACCCTAAAGCTTATGTATCATTCGTAAATTACAAAAAGTCAAGTCCAAGCCCATTAAAGTGCCGCTCAGCGGTAAACTACCGCTCAGCGGTGAGTGCGTGACTTGTTTTCTCCCCTCAGCGGCCAATTTGCCCCTCAGCGGACCTCCCGCAAACTCCTGAGTGCCGCTCAGCGGTAAACTGCCGCTGAGCGGTGACTTCGGCTTCTCCTTTTGCACTTTTTATTGTCTTTTCTGATTTCATCTCTCTTCTTCTTCACTTCTTTTACCAAATTCACCTTAAAACCTGCACAAAAACACTGAAATCAAGCATAAACCTGTCCAACTCTCTTATTTCTAAAAATATACAGAAAAACATGATTTCAAGCTAATTTCTAAGTGTGAAGGTTGCTTTTAGTGTCAATTTTAATCATGAAAATAACAGTTTTTCAACTGTTATCACTAGCCCATTTCCACAAATTAATCACTTGTTTTCACCGTTTAATCGAACCAAACTAGAGTTTCCTTGAGTCTGATCTCGGTCTCGATGAGTTCGCACTCGAACTCAAGTTCTCTCTTGGCGATTAGGGTTTTCAACCGTTCACATATGTTTTGTTCCGATTTCTCTCTCGATCTAGAGTGTCCTATCAATTCCGCTGCGTCATCTCTGTGGAGGAAACTTCAAGGAGTCCCCATCGTGCCTTCGGTCACTTCTCGGAGCCGCTCTTCCATCATCTTATCTCTATATGTTTAGTTCTAGAATGCATTATAGGGTTCTTGGTTAGGTTTATAGCACTATGTGTTTCTACTTCGTTCTCCAGCCAAAGATACAAACCCTAGGAAGTCCTAAAGCTTATATACTATTCGAAATATTACAGAAAAGTGGGCCTAAGCCCAAAATAATGGCGACCGCTGAGCAGTAAGTGTGTGTGTTGAATTTTTCCCCTCAACTGCACTTTCACCCCTCGGCGGAGCCAACGGGTGTTCATTAGTGCCGCTCAGCGGTAAACTGGCGCTGAGCGGTACTTGCGGCTTCTCTTCTTTTGCACTTTTTGAGTTCTTTTCTGATTCCATCTCTATCCTTCTTCACTTCTTTCATCAAATTCACCTTAAAACCTGAATAAAACACTGAAATCAAGCATAAACCTGTCCAACTCTCTTATTTCCAAAAATATAAACAAAAGCATGATTCCAAGCTAGTTTCTAAGTGTTAAAGGTTGCTTTTAGTATCAATTTTAAGCATGAAAATAACAGTTTTTCAACTGTTATCAATTACGCATTTAATACAGTTGACTCACAATCAATGCTTAGTCAAACATATAAAATATAATTGTTAGACATGACAACCATTAATAGAATTTCAAAACATAACTAACTTAGTCGAATGGCTTGCGCACACAGTCGACTTTGTAACAGTTCAATGTAGTTTTCAAAAACTTTCTTTCCAAAAGTAATCACAGCACACTTTGAAAAAGTTTGTGCAAAGCCACATGTTTTAATCGACTTACTTCATAATGAAGTCGACTTAAAACTGTTGTTTTGCTACACAATTTAAGTTCAACTAAAGTGCATGTGGTTTTTCTTTTCAAAAATATTTTTCATGCAATCACAGATAAGATCTCATGTAAAACACAATGAATTTGCATGCTTTGACAAAAACAACACAAACATGTTCTCATTTAATCATAAACATGAAAGCTATGAACATGTAACACATATAAACACATGTGTTATTAATAATGTGTTGTCATCATCAAAAACCAGAAGCTCTGAGATTGTAAGGTTTGGCCAAACCAGTGCTCCCCCTATCAACAATCTCAACAAAAGGGATACCAAAGTCCAAAAGAGGTAGTTCCTTTAAGGTATTTTAACACTCTTTTAACAGCAGTCAAATGGGATACTTTAGGATTTGCTTGGTACCTAGCACAGACACAAACATTATGCATAATGTTTGGTCTACTAACAGTAAGATATAACAGAGATCCTATCATACCTCTAAACATTGTTTGATTTACCTCTTCCTCAGATTCATCCTTATCTAAATAGCTAGAAGTTGCCATAGGAGTATTGGCTTCTTTACAAGTATCCATTCCAAATTTCTTAAGTACTTCTCTACAATATTTGGTTTGGGAGACAAAGGTTCCCCCTTCCATTTGTTTAATTTGAAGTCCTAAGAAAAAGTTTAATTCACCCACATACACATCTCAAACTCACCTTGCATTATGTTTGCAAATCCCTCACATAAAGAATCATCAATAGATCCAAAGATAATATCATCAACGTATACTTGATCAAGCAAAATGTGTTTTCCTACTTTCTTAATGAATAAGGTTGAATCAACCTTTCCTCTAGAAAAATCATTTTCAATCAAGAAGGTACTAAGTCTTTCATACCAAGACCTAGGTGTTTGTTTAAGGCCATACAATGCCTTTTTCAATTTATACACATGATTAGGAAATCTAAAATCTTCAAATCCAGGAGGTTGACTAACATACACCTCCTCTTTATAAAACCATTCAGAAATGCACTTTTTACATCCATTTGATATAGTTTAAATTTCATCAAAGATGCATAAGCAAGTAATAATCTAATTGCTTCTAACCTGGCTACCGGGGCATATGTTTCATCATAGTCTATACCTTCCTCTTGACAATAACCCTTTGCAACCAGCCTTGCTTTGTTCTTTGTGATGTTTCCACCTTCATCTAGCTTGTTTCTGAATACCCACTTTGTGCCATTAATTTGGTAATCCTCTTTTCTAGGGATGAGTTTCCAAACATCATTCCTTTCAAATTGGTTTAGCTCTTCTTGAATTGCAATGCACCATTTATCTTCTTGAAGAGCTTCTTTTATATTTTTGGGTTCTATTTGAGACATAAATGCAACAATTAAACAAAAATTATTCAGTTTGTGTCTAGTAGTTCCCTCTTTTGATATGTCCAATGATATTGTCCAAAGAGAGTCCACATGGTTGTTTGTAGCTCTTGGGATCAACTTCTTGATGTTCTATTTGAGTTTCCGTAGGATTGTTTTCATTTAGGTACATCTCTTCAAGAGCTTCCCTTAAATAATTCTCATCACATGTAATTGGTTTGTTTGGCTCAAGACGATTTTCCTCAAGGTCCACAATCTCATCAAAGATAACATGCATTGATTCCTCCATTATCAAAGTCCTTCTATTGAATACCCTATATGCTTTGCTAGTTAATGAATATCCTAAGAAAATTGCTTCATCAGATTTAGCATCAAATTTTCCTAGATTATCTTTCCCATTATTCAATACAAAGCATTTACATCCAAATATTCTTAAATGTGACACATTTGGTTTTCTTCCTTTAAACAGTTCATAAGGACTTAACTTAAGAATATGCCTAATAAGCATCCTATTTAGCACATAACAAGCAATACTAACTACATCAGCCCAAAAGTATTTAGGTACATTAGACTCATTTAACAAAGTTCTAGCTAGTTCTTCTAATGACATATTTTTCCTTTCAACAACCCCATTTTATTGGGGAGTTCTAGGAGCAGAAAAATTATGAGTTATTCCATACTCATCACAAAACTTTTAAAAAGATTCATTTTGAAATCCACCACCGTGATCACTTCTTAAAGTTTTGACTTTCAAATCCTTTTCATTTGGAACACATTTTGCAAAGCTTTTGAATGCTTTAAAAGTTTCAGTTTTCAAAGTTAAAAAGAAGGTTCAAGTAAATCGTGTATAATCATCAACAATCACAAGAGCATAATAGTTTTCACAAAAACTCTTAATTCTAGATGGACCAAACAAGTCCATATGCAAAAGTTCTAGAGGTTTTGATGTAGAAATCATGTTTTTAGATGAAAAAGAGGATTTGGTTTGTTTTCCTTTTTGACAAGCAGAACATAATTTATCTTTTTCAAATTTTAGCTTAGGTAAACCAATCAATAGATCTTTACAAATCAATTTATTTAGATGTTGCATATGAATGTGTGCAGCTCTTTTATGCCAAGGATTTTCCTCTTTTGCAACTAAACACGTTATGCTATGACTAGATGCACTCTCAATGTCAATCAAATAAATATTATTATGCCTAACACCTTGCAAAGCAATATCAGAAGAATTCTTAAAATAAACAATGCATTTATCAATTTCAAATGTTACCTTGAGACCTTTGTCACATAATTGACTTATGCTTAGGAGGTTGTGTTTGAGACCTTCAACATACAATACGTCTTTTTATGGTCAAGGTGTTTCCTCCTTCAATATCTCCAGTTCCAGTAATTCTTCCTTTGTTGTTATCCCCATATGTCACAAATCCTTGTTTCTTTTTCTCAAAAGAGATGAACTTCTTCTTGTCACCGGTCATGTGTCTTTAACAACCACTGTCAAGATACCACAATGACTTCTTTGACTTAGTAAGTTCCTACAAAACAAGTTAAGCAAGAATTTTTAGGTCCCCAATCTCAATATGGGTCCTTGGGGTTTGTACATGCAAATAATCATCATTTAACAACTTGTACCCATGCATACTTTCCATTTTCATTCCAAAATGTTTAATATTGCATTTGTTTGATGTATGGCCATACTTCATGCAATAAAAACAACACATACTAGACATTTTACTTTTCACAAAGGTGCCTTTCTCAACCCAAACTCTACTGGTTCTTTTAGCTTTAGGTTTCCTATGATGACACATGTTCTTGTTTTTAAAGTTGTTCTTCTTAAAATTAGATTGAACATGTGAAGTAGATTGTGTTGCTTTAGCAAGTAAGTTTTCAAGTATATTAATGTCAAACATATGACTCTTACAAGATAAGCATTCAAACGGATTTTCATTTGCATTAGATTCAAACAACTTGATTTCAAGATTACTAACTTTATTTTTTAAAATCACTTCTTCATCTAATGCACTTTCATACTTTAATTTCAATTCATGAAATTCTTTCTTTAATTTCTTATGTGCAACATCTAGTTTTTCAGACTCATTTATCAATTCAAAGAAAGCCTTTTGTAAATCTAATTCATCACTTGACTCAAAACTAGAATCACTTACTTGACTTCCAGCATCATTAGAGTCAGCCATTAAACATAAGTTTGCTTCTTCATTTGATTCACTTGAGTTTGAAGAACTAGAATCATTTTCTTCCCATGTTATATAAGTCTTCTTCTTCTTTGGAAATTTTCTTTCTTTCTTTTCTTCACTTCTTTTGTTCTTAGGATAGTCAGTCTTCACATATCCTCTTTCTCCACATCCATAACACTTGATGCTTGATGGAGATCCTTTATTTTCCTTTATTTCTTCTCGGAATTTATCCTTTCCTTTTGCTCTCATAAACTTAGCAAACTTCTTTATCATGAGGCTCATGTTTTCCTCATCATCAGAGTCATCATTATCAGTTTTCCTTGAACTTCTTCTTTTTGAATTTTAGATTTGAAGGCTAAGGTCTTCCTCTTCCCTTGATCCTCCTCTGTAGTCAATCTATTTAGCTCAAGCTCGTGCTCACGAAGCTTTCCAAAAAGAACCAACATTGACATTTGGCAGAGGTTTTGTGACTCTGAGATGGTTGTCACCTTTGGTTGCCAAGACCTGTCCAATGATTTAAAAAATTTTACATTTAATTCATCAACATCAAAGGTCTTACCCAACCCTGTCAAGTGGTTCACAATGTGTGTGAAGCGCTTTTGAACATCAGAAATTTTTTCTCCAGGCTGCATCCTAAACATCTCGTATTCCTGGATGAGCGTGTTCTTCCTTGCGCGCTTTACATCATCAGTACCCTCATGTTTGACTCTGAGGACCTCCCACATTTTCTATGCTGTCTTACAAATAGAAATTCTATAGAACTCAACAAGCACCACAGCAGAAGTTATTATATTACGAGCCTTAATATCAAATTGGACTCTCCTATTTTCTCATTAGTCCAATTAAAATAAGGTTTTTCCACTTCAACACCATCAACAATAATTTTAGGAATATAAGGACCATTTTTTACAGCTCCCCAGATGCCTATGTCAATAGACCCCATGAAAATTGTTGAGATTGTTGATAAGGGGCGCACTAGTTTAGTTGAACCTACAATCTCAGAGCTTCTGGTTTTTTATGATGACAACACATAATTAAAACACATGTGTTTGTGTTACATGTTTATTACTTTCATGATTATGATTATATGATAACATGTTTGTGTTGTGTTGATCATTGCAATTCACTATGTTATATATGAGATTTAATCTATGATTGCATGAAAATTATTTTGTGAAAGAAAAACCACATGCACTTTAGTTGAACTTAAATTGTGTAGCAAAACAACAGTTTTAAGTCGACTTCATTATGAAGTAAGTCGATTAAAACTCGTGACTTTGCACAAACTTTTTCAAAGTGTGCTGTGAGAATTTTTGAAGAGAAAGTTTTTCAAAAATATGTTTTTAACTGTTACAAAGTCGACTATGTGCACAAGCCATTCGACCAAGTTTGTTATGTTTTGAAATTCTGTTAAATCTTGTCTTAAAGTGTCTAACGGCTATATTTTTAAATATGTTTGACCAATCATTAATTGTGAATCAACTGCATTAATTGTGTAATCAATTAATTGCTATGACTGCTACTAATTGTTATAAATGTCATGACTGTATTCGACTTCATTAGTGGCAAAGTCGACTGAAGAGCGTCAGAATTGTGAAAAACTATATATTAACACAAATTTGAATTTTGTAAGAAGTTTTGAGAATCTAACGAATTGTGTGATAATTTTCAGATTAATGTTGTCTTACAGATTTGGGAAAAGCTCCAAGAACTCTTAAAGAAGACTGTGGTGTTCATCTTTGGAGATAGCTTGAAGAGCAAGGATTGTGTGCTTTTACTGCCTGATCAAATCTGCACTGCAGGTGTATGTTTTGATGATCAGGAATTCAATCTTGTGAAGATTAGTGTTGTTGCCCTGTTATGACTACAACAAGAGGACGTGCTGCGTTATGGACTTTGAGGGGTTTCTCAAAGGGTTGAAGACGGCAGGAGAGGGGACATCTTGTTGCTGGTCTTTGTGTGTTGTATGCCTATATTTTGATTAGAGGGTTAGAGAGGTGTTTTATATTTTTGACGTGGAGGTCTCTATAAAAGCCTTGTTGTAAACACCTTGATCATTATAGTGCATTTGCTTCCTGGTGAGGAAGGACACTGGACGTAGGCTTGGCCGAACCAGTATAAAAAGCAGTGTTTGATTTTTCTATCCCTAGACTTTTACTTAATCGACTTTGTACTGCATTTAATCAATTTTATTTCCGCTGCACTTAAAAATCTTTTTCTTTGTGTTTCAAGAAAGTTTTTAAAGTCATCTACTTTGCGAAAAAGATTTAAAGAAAACATTATTTTGTATTTCAACAATTCACACCCCCCCCCCCCTCTTAGTGTTGAAAATTAGGTCATTTTATTTTAACAATTGGCACCAGAGCTGATTTTCATAAAATATTATATTCTATTTTAACTGGACATCAGGGTCTTTCTACCTTTGTTCAGATGAGAGGTGACTGTTATCCAGACCTTGTTGGAGTATTTTACAACAATATCAAAGTTGTTAACGGTAACATTCACTCAAGCGTAAAAGGAGTAGACATTGTTATCAACAATGATACTTGGTTACAAATTGTCGGTCTCAAAGATGAAGGACGCATGTCGCACTTACCAAATTGCTTACAAAACAGGTAGATTAGGAAGACGCAAATGTTCAAAGACTGCATGAGATATCCAGGAAGATACAAGAAGGAAAAAGGGTTTCTACACAGGTAGTTGGACAAAGAAGAGAAAATCATTGCATTCATCATTGGTCATGTTTTGTTACCGGGAAGATCAAATTATGAAAAATTGACTTCAGAGGATATATATTTGTTGAATGCTATAATGTTCAAAATACCAACAAATTGGGTAGCTCTTTTCAAGTGGCATATCATTGATGTCGGTGTCAATGACTGGAGTGAACTACCCTATGGTGTGTTCATTAGCAAAATATTGTCTCTAAGTGGCATTAATCTCACTGGTGAAAACAAGGTCACATGCAACAAAGCCAATCAAATTGGAAAAGAGACTCTAACATGTATTGGTTTGAAGAAAACTACTCTAGGATGGATTTTTCAGTGATGTACAGGACTCAACCAAAAATCAAGATGAATTACCTAACTCTGACAGTGAACAGATATTACCATCTCCTATGTCTGAATTTGAAAAGTTTGTGGCAAATAGGTTTGAAAGGTCTCCAAAAGAGCTAGCTTGATACGGAAATCTCTTATGAAAATGAACGAGAAGATGGATGAAATTATCAAGACTTACGTGGAAAGCTTTACATCTACAGAGGAATCAACCGATGAAGATGATGAGACCAGTGAAGAGGATTCTATGGAATCATCTGAAATAGAATAGGGGTCTTGTGTTTACAATTTAGTGTCATACATTTTTATTATCTTGTGTTTAGGTTATGTGTTTCTAGATACTTTCTTAATGTTTTTCGTGTTAGTTCGTAGTTGGCTTCTTATGCCATATTGTGTTTTGGTTATCCGATTGTAATTACATATCAATATTAATGAAATCAGATATTTTGTTTGTCATAAATCAGTACTATTATCATGACTTAATCTGATTATAATCAATTGTGTTATGTATGAAGTTGAATGCTTTATTGCTTACTATTGCATTCATACATTTGCACACACAGATTATACCTGTAACAATTCTTGTATTACAATGATTCTAAAATGCTTGATCTGGAAAGGATCTTGAAAGGTTTTTGCAGGAACATTCCTTCTGGATAAACAACACTGGAGATTCAACTCTAATAAAAAGCAATGAAGTTGATTATGAATTTGGGACAATCGACTATGGTTAACATGGGTTAAAAAATTCCATGAGTTGGAATATTGTTATCTCTTTATTGATTACTAATAAATAAATTTTTAATCCCCAAAAACAGAGTCAAAAACTTGTTAATACCTCGACAAGTGTACCGAATCGTATCAAGTAATAATAAATGGTAAGACCAAGTATCGTTTCCCAAGAGACTCAAGGCACTAAACAATTGTGTTTTTGCTTAACCAATTAAGACTTAAAACAATATTTTGGGGGTTTTGAATGCAAAGTGCAAAAAAATAAATATGAATGCAATTTCATCAATTGAGGATAAGCACAAAAGTGAATGGATGATTTGTAGAATATGAGCTGAATATGTTGTTGGGGTTTAGATTTCACCTATCCATTCTCATGCATATAAGAATTCGTCTTCTTCATTAATGTTAATGCCACTTTTTAATTTATGTTAAACTCAATGTCTCGGTGAAGAAAGCCTATCCTTAATTACTAGTTTACAATGTCTTGTCTCCCTAGCAATTAATTTTGCATTACTTACGCACAGAAGCTTAAAGGAAACCAACCCTCATATCCCTATGTGTAGGCAATACTGCTTTTGGGAGAGATTCCCCAGATCTAGATTTCCCCGAATGTGTCCATATTGACAAAATCAATTATCATGCTATGAATGATTTAAACAAAGCAAGCATAGAGTATAGAGGAAAAACCCTAACAATTAATGAAAGAAGCATAAATAAATTGGAATCAATTCAAATACGTAAGAGTTTAGAGGTTACATCTTCCCCAAAAACAAATAAAGTTTAGTTCCCCATTATCATGGAGAAACTAGATGAACAATGGAATGGAAGAGATAGAAAAACCCTAGAAACTGAAGAGGAGACTCTCGCATCCCCAAATCTGCCTCCAGAGGAGCAAAGCGTATGTTTATGTGCTTATGCCATCAAGAGATACATTCCCTAGGACGTCCAAGTCTTTAAATAGGGAAGAAAAATAATCGAAAATGAGTCCAAGCCAAAAATATATCAGAAAAATAACAAAAAACGGGTCCAAGCCCACGTCATCAGTGCTCAACGCCTCAAAATGGCACTCAGCGGTAGCTGCGGCACTCAAATGACGCTCAGCGGTGGCGCTCGGGCGTGAAACAGAACAAACTGGCGCTCAGCGGTGGCGCTCGGGCGGTGATGCTCATTAGATGAACTTGACCGATCGATTTCACTGTTGACCGATGGGTCTCACTCTTTAACAGTTCAGCAAATCTTCTAGCACACCTCTTGGCTTCCACACCGTTCGATTTTTCTATCTTTTTCTCCAACCGTTCGGCCTTAGTTACACCGTTCGACAGTTGTCTTTCTTGTTCATAACGTTCGGCCTAGTTCCACCACATTCACACCGTTTGGTCTCTATTATGAAGCGTTTGGTCTGTCTTCTCTGTCTTCTTTACTGTTCGGTCTGTCTCAGTAACCGTTCGGTCTGCGCTCTTAACTGTTCGGTTTGGATTCTCCCGCATCCTACCATTCGGTCTGGTGCTGTTTTTGTCTTTTTTGGGTTTCAACTTCTTGGTCTTTTGCTCTTCTTCCAAATCATATCAATAACCTACAAAATTAAGGGAACTTAGTGATAAAATCATTAAGTATATCCTCTACTCACTTATTCACAAAACTAAAGCAAAAACATGAGTTCAAGCAAGCTTCTAAGTCATAAAGGGTGTTTTTAATATCAAAATTAAGTATAAAAACAACAGTTTTTCAACCGTTATCACAACCCCAAACTTGAAACTTTGCTTGTCCTCAAGCAAAACAAAACTTGGCTAAACAACATAGTCAAACTACAATGGTCTAGCACACCAAAAAGCATTTTCATCTAGGACAAGTAAATCACTCATGTCTGCTCATCATAGAAAGATCAATCAAGATAGATGATGTCATAGCCAATCAAGCTTCAATTTTGGTGCTCACATAACAAAGAATACACAACAGATGCAAACCTTATGAATAATCAATAACTAGGCAAAAATTTTATCATACAGTGCATGGAACAATTTCTCACCAAAGTCAATGTTCCACTCAAGCACTCAAAAGTGTTTCACTCAAACTCAAAGGTGTATAGTGAGGTGACACTCTTACTCTCTACCATCACAATGTCACATAAATCAACTTTGTCTTTCATTTAAACACATCAAACACATTCACAAGCAAGTTATCATCACAAGGACTTTTTCTAGGCTTGTAACATGGTCGGGCTAAGAAGAAAATTGGTTTTTCTAGACAAAACAATTCCTTGAGTTAAGAGAGTGTATAATTCATTTATTTACATTAACCATAATCTCTCTTTCTCCTCTTATCTAAGAAACCAATCTTCAACTCATTCCCAACTTTCCTTTCATTGAGCTTAACCTTTTCTTTTCCTTCTTTTCTTTTGCTCAATGCTCTTTAAAGATTTTCACAAAATTCTTTCCAGTTTCTCATCACCCCAAACTTGAACCATTCTCCATTACCATACTCTACTTAACTCAAGGCAAGGATTTCAAAAAGGTTTTTAATATTTAGGCTCAACATTCAAAAGATAGAACAAACACTGTTCATTATTGGGTTCACATTTTGGCATTGGCTTGTATGGGAAAAGAACAAATGGCCTTGATCATGTGTAACAAGCAAGCAAATGATTCAATCATAAAAACTCAGGCAAAATCAATCATGCTTCCAAAGCAATAACATTTAATCAATCAAAAACTCTGAAGTCCAACCTCTCACAGGTTAACTCAAGTTCCACAATTTGATAAACATCTTGCCCAGCATATTAATCACAATTTAAATCATGCATTTGTTTCAAATAATTATGAGCAATCACCATCTGTGCTTACAAGATAAACCAATCATTATCTCAACCATGCATCATAGAACAATAAAGCAAACACAAGAAAATTAATCATCATAAAACAGTTTATCACCAAACCATTGCAGCAACTATTCATTCAACCAAGTACATGACTCAATTAAAATTAAAAAAAATAAACAAAATTCAAACAAGCATAAAAAATAAAGAAAAAGAAACATCATGGTCACATAGCATCCATCAGTAGATGCTACCACTCATCGTCAGCCTCTGTTATAACAGCATCCATCAGTAGACACTGTCATTTGAATCTTCATCACCATAGCATCCATCAGTAGATGCTACCACTCATCGTCAGCCTCTGTTATAACAGCATCCATCAGTAGACACTGTCATTTGAATCTTCATCACCATAGCATCCATCAGTAGATGTCTAATCACATAGCATCCATCAGTAGATGCCATAGATAACAGTTGAAATACCGTTATTTTTATTATTAATTTTGATATTAAAAACACCCTTTAAGACTTAGAAACTAGCTTGAACTCATGTTTTTGCTCATAAACTAAAAAGACAACTCCCAACTGCCAATGATAATCGATTATCACAAGTGATAATCGATTATTCGTATCCGTTATGGGGTTTAAAAAAATGATAATCGATTATCCTGAGGAATAATTGATTATTTGCGCGACTTGGGCAGTACTGACTAAGACTGAAATAATCAATTATTTTGAACAATAATCGGTTATTTGCATGAGCAATGCTTTTTCAATGAACTCGTGATAATCGATTATTACACCAAATAATCGATTATATGCGCAAAGTTTCTAAAGAAAGGAAAACTTCTAAGTGTTTACATCAACAAAGTTATTCCTATTACAATGTATTCTACAGATATGCTTTTAAAATAATTACAACAAAAGTCTTCAAGTTCTTCATCTTGTAGCATCATCAAAAACATAACATATTCAAGACATCAATGCTCCACATTGGTAACACTAATTGAGTTGCTTATACTCTTTATTCTCTCTTTCAACCTTTCATCTTTTTGTCTTAAAATTTAGAGTTCCTCCTCTATAATGACAAGTTGGACCTCTCTTTCAATTTTATCCTTTTCTTTCTAAACGACCTCTTGTTTTCTCTAAATTTGTAGTGACTTTAGCTATTGAGTGATTTTTGTTAAAATTTTTGGAGCTTCATCACTAGAATCACCACCAATTTGGTTAGAAGGATCTTTAGACATGATTTTTCGATTGCTTTCTCTTTCAAAAATTTTCTAATGAGAAGAAGATAGTAAGTTTCTCAAATTCACTTCTAAGAAAGAGGGTGAATTACATTGATTGCTTAAGTACCGAGTCTTTTCAAGCCAAAGTTTACCTAAACACTTCTTGCATAAATCTTTTTCAATAAAAAGAGAAAGTTAACTCACATTATTCTAAGAAACAAAAAAAACAAGAAATTAAAGAACCTAAACTGAGTGTGTCCTAGGGGAGGCTTGTTGACACTTGTAAAACTTCAAGAGACACTCACCGTCTAATGCATTTTTATTAATCAAATAAGGTTCTAATTAGTAGATGGAAGCACACCAAAGTAAAAAATAAAAGCAGTGGAAACCTTTATTTATAAGCCAAGAAACCTTAAATTTGTCTAGAAAAGGTGAGGAAAATTCAAATTCAAACTCTCAAATTTGGAGCCAAAAAGAGTAATGCTTTTAGATGACTTGCCATGTGGCAAGGTCATGTTTTTCCCATGCTTAGGCACAAAAGGAGAGCATTACCCTACCTTGGAGAGCAAGCTAGCAACAATTAGGTTAACTTGAGGCCCAAGCTAGCCTAAGTTAACCATAATTCATGTTCCATACACAATTCCCAACCTTCTAGGCGTAAAACACTCTAATAGGCTTAAAGCCCAAACAAGGCCCAAATACAAAGCTCACAAAATCCTATATTACTTGCCTCAAAATACAAAGCCCAGAGAAAACCTATTCTACTAATTACAAAAAATGTTGATCCAAGATAATAAGAGTTTGGGCTCACTTAACTTAGTTGAGGGTGTTGCTCCCTCCACCTCCCCGTATGCTCCCTCAACCTCCCCAACTTTCTGAATTTTTTTTAATTACAAAATTAACCTTTTCTTTTACCTTTTTTAACCTTTTTACTTTTTTATTTTTTTTACTTTTAATGTTATTTACCAAATCCTACATACTTTACTTTTACTCTCTACCCACAGTCCTACCCCCCTAAAGCTTTCTCTTAGTTTTGAGATCCGCCTTTTCTTCTTCACCTCCGTCACACTCTTTTCTCTCGATGAGACTTCTCATCCAAACTCTACCTTTGCTCTTAGTCATGGTGCGGTGCGGTGGTGTGGTACGGTGGTGTGATTGTTCTTGCTGTTTGTGGTGCGGTGGTGTTTCGCTGGTACGATGGTTGTTCTCTTGTATTGGTGGTGTGTGGCACAAATCTTTGTTCGTCTACTAGGTGTTGTTCGTTTTTTAGTCTTTAGTATACATGCATAGATCTTTAATTTACTACTTTGAATGTGTGCGTGTTTGGTTTGCTGATGTTTCGTTGTGCTGCCTTTTCTGTGTGCAGGAAGACGATAATCGCTCAGGCTAGAACAAATGTCGCACATCCGTTTCAAGGCCAAACGGATATGGGACATCCGTTTTGGCTTTGGGTGGTTTTTTTTTTTCTGTTTTAGTTTATTAATTTTTTTTATTTGAAATGTATATATAGATTTACTTAAATTTAGTTTTTATTTTAATTTGTTAGTGGATTTTTTTTATAATTTAGTTATTCAATTATTATTTATTTAATTATTTCAATGAAAAATTAAAACTGATAATATGTGATTAAACGTTCACGGATATGCCATATCCGTGGAGGTTGTTAATCTTTTTTTAGTTTTTAGATTATTAATTTAAGAGTATATTCCTACTGATTTTATTCATTGGTTGATGTATACTGGGACATATGCAAACCAGGGACAAGGCTTTTTTCATTTTAAGAATTGCATGTATATATAGGTATTATATGTACACCTCTAATTATAAGTGTGTTTAATGTTTTTTTTTTCAACAAGATACTTAGATACGCAACTGAACAATTGAAAAATTGGTGGTGAGATGCATCTTGAAGTTAATCAAACATTTGTTATCATCTACGAATATGACTTGATAATTTTGAAATCTTAATACAAAGAGTTTACAAAAAATAAAAGGGTTAGTAGAGGGGACACCTAAGGGATTAACCTTTTTGACTTAAATAAAATGAAGATTTTTCTACATTTGTTCTATTCTGATTTGATGCAATTCTTTTTTTCATCCAAATTATTAGTTTAAATTATATTTTATCACTGGATACTGCTTGGTACACTTATTCAATTGTCACCCTATTAGCAGTGCGTTGATGGCTTCACAAAATATCCCATAACTGTTTGGAGTGGGAATTGGAGACGTGAGTTCCAAAACAATATGTATTAGCAGTGCGTGATGAATTCAGAGAGTTCCAATGCTAAAACTAAACAATACGTATTTTCTCGTTTATTTGGTATCACCATGCAGAACGAAAATATTTAATGCTTGTATATTGGATTCCTGTGTAGATACTATTCCAGCAAATGTAACACACCGCGTGGAGTCTGGAAATTCTCTACTGGCGTCTGGCATTGTTGATCAGGAAAAAGACATCTGTTTTACCTTAAACGGATGTTGACATCCGCTGAAGGATGCTGACATCCGTTTAAGGTTTTACACATTAATTTAAAGGTTAATTTAGGGTAGACTACGTACTTATACGCGCATCTTCCCCTTTGCACCTTCAAGCACTACGGAGACCTTCAAACACCACTGACATGAATTCTTAACAATTTTTCCCACCAGCAACCTCTCACTCACCACAATCTCACCCCACAATGAAAAAAAGAGAGGACAAAGAATGAATGTAAAACAAAAAGAAAAAGAGCACAATGAAACAACGAAGTAGAACGTGAGGAAAAAGAGATTGTGTGTCGTGCATAAGAGATTGAAGTTAAAAAATATTAACCTAAAAGAAAAACTTTACTTAAGGATAAAATAGAAATAAAAAAATAAAAGGAGGGATAAAAGTGGAATGGAGAGGTGGAGGGAGCAAAGGATGGAGGTGGAGGGAGCAACACCCCTTAGTTGAACTCTTGTGGTTGGTCCCTTGGCAAGGGTTTACATCATATCCCTTTCCATCTTTCATGTTAGGACTTTAATTAATGTAGAATCACATTTTACTCTTACACAATATCATTGTTTTTTTTTTTACTTTTTACTTTCTATACATACTAAGGCTAATTGATCAGTCCAAGAATAAACATTGTTGAGCACAACACTTAAAACCAAACTATGAGTACAAATTAAGATTATGAAGATGAAACACAATTTATCACATGCCTCAATGAGTAGTAATTAGACCTTCCAAAAGGTAAAAACTCTTTAAAAACACTATAAATATAGCATGTAAGTCATTGTACACTTTTGAATTATATACATTTATCACATCTATTAAGTTCAAACGTTTACTTAAAGTATCTTTCACAACTCCCTAACTAGACAATGTTATACAAAATGATCAAACAAGAAACGACACAAACAATAAGAAAAGATAAAAGAATTAAAAATTATGAAATTAAAAAACATATTCAATTTTATAAAAACACTTAATACATATATATATATATATATATATATATATATATATATATATATATATATATATATATATATATATATATTTAAGTGTAAATCAATAAAGGCTTAATATATGATTTTAGTCCCTAAACTATCAAGCAAATTTTTTTTAGTCCCTCTTTTAAACTAAGGTATATTTTGGTCCTTCTTCTTAAGGAAATCTTAAATTTTCGTCCTCCAAAACCAACAGCGTTAAAAAAAAGCTGAGGTGGCTAACGTCTTGCCACGTGCGATAAGATCTTTCCTTTCTAACTTTTGCCATGTCGGTAAGGACTCGAACGGTTAAGGGAAGGGGGTGAAAGGATCGAATGGTTTCTTAAGTGTTGAACCGTTCGACCCCCTCACCCCGTTCCCTTAACTGTTCGACCTCCTTTACCCTATTCCCTTAACCGTTCAGTTCGTTCAACCCCTATTCCCTTGACCGTTCAGTTCGTTCAACCCCTATTCCCTTAACCGTTCGGCCCCTTCACCCCTATTCCCTTAACCGTTCGGCTCCTTACCAACGTAGCAAAAGTTAGGAAGAAAAGATGTCATCACACGTGGCCAGGTGTTAGCCATCTTAGCTTCTTTTTAACGCCATTGGTTTTGGAGGACGAAAAATTAAAGTTTCCTTAAGGACAAAGACCAAAATGTACCTTAATTTGAAAGAGGGACTAAAAACAAATTCGCTTGATAGTTTAGGAATTAAAAACATATTTAACCCATCAATAAATAACAAACATAAAATTGATCACATGTGAGAAAAAACATTTAAGGGTATCACGTAAACTTATATTTTTTTATGATAAAATCATAAGGAAGAAGTTGTAAAGAATTTATCATAAATATTAAGAAAACTACACTTGAGACATTTCTCATTAATTTTCATTAATGTAATTTACAATAATAATAATAAATAATAAATAATAATAGTAATAATTATTATTATTATTATTAACAGTATTGCTTATAATAAAATAAAACTTATATAGTAGCATTGTAAAATTACACTCTCATTCAATTATAAATCTTGAATCATAAACAATATTGGTATGTTTTTCAAAATAATTGTAAAAATGAATATATTAACAGTACATAGAAATTTATAAACTATTTTATATTAATATTAATTAATATACAATACAATTTTAAAAAAATCCAATAACAAAAAGTAAAACAAAACAAAACAACCATGTGAAAACATATTTAGCTTTTTAAATACAGTGAAGAAGAATTTTCATAGAGAAAAAAAAAAAGAAGAGTAAAACTCTTGCTCCTCTCTCTAGTGCCAAATGACAGATGTCCCCAATTCTCTCACATAGTAGAATACTTGTTCAACACCTTACTTCTATTTCTCTTTCTCGTACTCTTTCATTCATTGGCCATTCTTTCCTCACCGTGAAACCCTAGATTCCAGCGCGGATCCATGTCCCTCAACCGCCTCCTCTCCGCGGCCCGCCGCTCAGACCGGCGGGCCTCCGCACTCTCCTCCTTCCGATCTCTCTCCGCGTCCCCCGCTCTCGCCCCCTCCGCCGCCTCCCCTCCCGCTCCACCGCCCCCCACCGCCATGGTCTACGACCGCGCTGCCGAGGCCATCAAGTCCAAGCTCCGCCAGCTCGAGAACCCAGACCCCCGCTTCCTCAAACACGGCAGCCCCCGCCCCACGCTCTCCGATCACACTCGCATCCTCGCTGCCCCTGAGACGCGCGTTACCACGCTCCCTAATGGCCTCCGCGTCGCTACCGAATCTTCCCTCGCCGCCCGAACCGCCACCGTCGGCGTCTGGATCGACGCCGGCTCGCGCTTTGAGACCGAGGAGACCAACGGCACCGCGCACTTCCTGGAGCACATGATCTTCAAGGGCACAGAGCGCCGCAACGCGCGTGAGCTTGAGGAAGAGATCGAAAACATGGGAGGGCATCTCAACGCGTACACCTCACGCGAACAGACCACATATTACGCTAAGGTTACCGATAGCGATGTCCCCCAAGCCCTCGACATCCTCGCCGACATTCTTCAGAATTCTCGATTTGAGGAAAATCGCATCAGCCGCGAACGTGATGTTATTCTCCGTGAAATGGAGGAGGTAAAGCAAACCTCTTTTCTCTGTTTCTAGTTTAGATTTCAATTATCTCTTTCTTTGCACTATTAATTAGAAATCATCAACATATTTTCATTCATTATCATATTCTGTGATTGAATATTGAACTGAGTTCTCAGGATTTATCTTATATCCACATTATATTAGTAAATAAAATGACATGATAAAGGGACCACATTTAATTGGGACAAGAGTATTTTGTACTGATGGTGTTTGTAAGTAAACCTTTTCCTTTGCATGTTGATTTTGTGGAAATTTATTGGGATGAGGCCATTGTTGATGATGATGTGATATTAAGGGTTTATTTAATGAAACTGCTTGTAGGTTGAGGGTCAAACTGAGGAAGTGATCTTTGACCACCTACACGCAACTGCATTCCAATACACTCCTCTTGGAAGGACCATTCTTGGACCTGCTCAGAACATTAAGACAATCACCAAAGCTCATCTGCAGAGCTACATTCAGACACATTACACGGCTCCTAGGATGGTACGTGGAAAATTAATATGGTCATTAATGTGTGTTCTTGTCAGTGATGGCTGCCCTACATATTATTTATGTTTAACTCCAAAGACAGTCATTTTGTGACTTGTGTTCTGCGTGGGTTTGCTTTCAAAGGTAATAGCTGCATCTGGAGCTGTAAAGCATGAGGATATTGTTGAGCAAGTGAAAAAGTTGTTTACTAAGTTGTCGACAGATGCCACTACCACAGCTCAATTGGTTGCTAAAGAGCCAGCTATTTTTACTGGTTCCGAGGTAAGAATATTTGTGTTAGGTACGTTGGAAGACTTGGAACCTGTCTTGTTGGTATATTTAATTACCATTTTTGTCTACCTTTTGCCTGGAAAACAGGTTAGAATGCTTGATGATGATATTCCCCTTGCACAATTTGCGGTGGCTTTTGAGGGGGCATCGTGGAAGGACCCAGACTCAATTGCTCTCATGGTCATGCAAGCTATGTTGGGCTCTTGGAATAAGACTGCAGGAGGTGGTAAACACATGGGGTATGTGATTTGAACCATCCCCATTCTCCCTTTTATATATCTATATAATAAAAATAAAAGAAATAGAAATATGCCTCTCTCGATTCTCACTTGTTTGAATCCATTTTGACTGTGAACAGTTCTGAGTTAGCTCAACGGGTTGGTATTAATGAAGTTGCAGAGAGCATTATGGCTTTCAATACCAATTACAAGGACACAGGTCTTTTTGGTGTTTATGCAGTTGCTAAGGTAAGATGTAGTGTAGTTTTTCTTATGAAAATTTTCTTTTTAAGACTTATCTGAGTTGAGTATCAGACTTTGTTTACTTTATATGAACTCCCACATCTCTCCGCCCCCCCCCCCCACACCCACACCCATTATTCATGAATGTAATGCTGTTTTACTTTATATCTTTTGAGGATTTTCTTTAGTATTGAAAATATAATGATTATTTGTGTCTCAGGAATGTGATGGATGATTTTATTGTCTGATATTTGCAAGAGTAGTTTATTAGGTTGTGTTATACCATGTATTTCTCTAGCTTCTCTAGTTTCATTACCATTGTATGCATATCTTCAATCATTTCTTTGATAAAACTTTTTTTCCTCTCGATTTATTGTGCTTTCAGCCTGATAGCTTGGATGATTTGTCATATGCAATAATGAATGAGACAACCAAGTTGGCTTATCGTGTTTCAGAAGATGATGTTACACGTGCTTGTAATCAGGTGGGTTTCTGTCTATTGATTCCCTTGTTTGTTAGTATAACATAGAATTTGGCTTATACTTTGTTTTTTTTGTCATTTTTTATGTTAAACTTCACCTATGATGACCGCATTCATTGTCCAAGATACAGTAGGAATTAGAAGTTATTTTTACACAATTCTGTTACATACAATTTTATTCGGGATAACTTGTATTCAACTGAAATTTGTCATGTCATTTGTCTAATTCTTGAGGTAGTTTCCTTTTCAAAACTAAAATATTCAATTTTATATATTGTAATGAATTGGATTTAAATTATGTAATGACAACTGGTACATATTTTAAATGTTGAAAATTTCAGGTAAATGGATCTTATTATAGTATTTGTTCTGTCGCTCTGGATCTTTTCTTTTGATGCCATATTGTGTGCTCTTCATTGAACACCTTCTGTGTCCATATTAAAATAATGTATGAAAGATGTGTTAGTTTTTTAAACTTGCTGGATCATATGAAAGCAAATTTGTAAGTTACTAGTGTATGTCATACAGAATGAAAAAAGTGAAAGATGGGAATGTGTTACAGCTGAACAGCATTTTACTCTTCCATGGCCTTTCTATTTTTTATGTCATGTCGTGTTTTTCTGTTTTGTGAACTTTAAAATTGCTTTCTAATGTAAGGAGATAATGCTTACCATGTATCTTTTCCTTGTGTGCAATATGTTAAGTTCAGTTTGCATGACAGTGCTGATATTTTCTTTTCAACTTTATGATAGTTAATATTTTCTTACCCTCTAAAAACATGCATTAAGAATTGTGAGTCCAATGTTAGTTTTTGCTCACATTGCTTCCATTCCAACAAAATAATTTTGGCTCATGTAATGCATATTTCCTTTGGCATGGATTGCTAAATGTGACATTCACCATCCTGAAATTTTTTGTTGCTCTCTAGTTGTACTTCCTTTCATCTTTATCATAAATTATGTTAGTGATGCATTAATTTTAGTATTTTTTTTCTCGCTGTTATTACTGTTGTATTCACGTGTGTGTGTTTTGCAGTTGAAATCTTCGTTGCTACTACACATTGATGGAACAAGTCCAGTGGCTGAAGATATTGGCCGTCAGGTACAATAGATTTTACACATAACCCCGTGAAGAGTAGAGGGACATGGGAGAATGTTTTATTTAACTTCATTCTTTCCTATACTTGTCATTGAGCTCAAGCTGAAATGAGATAAGATGATAGAAAAATACTTCTCTTGATAGACAAAACTTAGTTTTGTTTGGATTAGTGATAGAAAATGGAAAAGAATAGATGAAAATAGTTTGGAATGAAACGAATAAAAATGATATTCCATTGTTTGGATATTTTATAATAGGGTGAAGTGAGGATTTCCATTTTTATTTTGAAAAAAAACATTGTTAAGAACTTCTTTCTTTACTTTACTATTCCTCATTGAGCTCAAGCTGAATTGACACAAGATAGATGCTAGCAAAATACTTGTATTGATAGACAAATTCTTGGTTTTGTTTGGATTAGTGATAGAAAATGCGAAGGAAGAGATAAATGAATAAAAATGTTATTTCATTGTTGGATATTTTATAATAGGATGGAGTGAGAATTTCCTTTTCTCTTGAAAAAAATATTGTAATTACTCATGTACACATTATTCTTATTTATTATTATGCTTCTTAGACTCTTAAGGTTAAAATATTTTCGAAGCTAAAATAGTCATTTTCTAATCTGAAAGTTTGGTTCCATCAAGTGCATATGAAATTTAGAGTTAACCAATGAAATGAAATGAATCGCAACCTATCTTCTTGTCAGGTTTCGTTCATATTTTTACAAACCAAACAATCAAAACTTCTTTCACTCCTACGCTCCCCATTCTACCCGCTATCCACCAATTTAAACATAATCTCAGAAAATGACACTTTCATAGCATGGTTACTTATTTAAAGTTAGTATACGCATGTTGATTAGAACCATTCTGTATTAATGTAGTCATGAATTGAATGTGTTAGGAATTTTTAAAATGCAATGGTATTCACTTTCGTTCTACTATTATATGGGCAATGTCAATGGAGAGAATAACATCCTCATTGGCTACAATATTTTGACCTGATTCTATATATAAATTTATAGCTTTGTATGCTGCGGTGTCAACCATTGGTGAATGCAATGGTAACACAGCGTTGAATAATTAACCTTTTTTATTATATTATACTTGGCCTCGTCTTTGCTCTCTTTTATCCATGTTCGTGTTTTGTTTCAGCTGCTTACCTATGGTAGGAGAATCCCGTTTGCTGAATTGTTTGCTAGAATTGATGCGGTTGATGCCAGTACAATTAAACGGGTTGCAAACAGGTTTATTTATGACAAGGTAATAATTGAAACATATTTAGTGGTAGAGTCACCAATTTTATTCCTGTATAGTTTACCATGGTGTCATGTCATTGTATTGTATGTTTCTCTGCAGGATGTAGCTATTGCTGCCATGGGTCCTATTCAGCGTTTGCCCGACTACAACTGGTTCAGACGCAGAACCTACTGGAACAGATATTAGTTTTAGTTCTTTTTTTTGTTGTTTTTTGCTTCATCTCAACTTCATCAGGGAGGTTCGACATATGTTTTGATCAAATTTATGACATGCCTATGAATGACGGCTACCGCTGTTATTTTTTATTTAATTACGAGCCTCTGTTTTGTATCATTTTTGCAATAATAAGTATGCTGCTGTCACTGATGCAATTGACATCATGTTACTCATTCTTGTTGAAAATGGTATTGCTGAAAGTTGCCGTAGTTTTTCTTGCACTTCATATATTATATCGAGAAAATTATAAGATAAATGAATGTGACAGACACCAAAGTAAACGGGAGTTGATGAAATTAGATAGATTGAAGGATATTTAAAGAAAAGTAGGTTAAATCTGATTTTAAGTATGGTTGGAAATTGTTGATTTTAATCCGACTAATTTAATTGATAAATGATGGAACAAAAAGTTGGAATATAGACTTATCTCTTGTGAAAACAATTGTTCTATGGTTTTTTAAATTTAGAATTTTTGTAATTTGGAAAAATTGTGCATTTTTTTTATGTTTTGTTGCAATAATAAATGTATTATTTAATTGGAGAGAAAGATTAATGTCATTAATCTTCTAAGATGTTATTATACCTTGACTCATCTTTTATGGTTGAGTTTTTTGAATTTAAAAACTTTATCATCTAATGCTTTTATTAGCATTTTCCCCATATGGTACTTAATTTTTTTTATTTTTATGAATGAATGATTTTTTGTGGCTTTAAATAAGACCTTTTTGGGTTATTAACTTAACATGAGTTAATAGGTCTGGCATGCCCTAAGTTGGCTTGTGGGTTGACCACGTAACATTTAAAAAATATAGCTGCAGACTATATTCAAGAGTACTTACATTTATAATAAAATATAACCGTTATAAAAAATAAAGTTCTACTTACAGTTATCCTAAAATAATTATAAACTAAAAACTTTACATAAATCTACACTGATACGAATAATAAAAATAGACCGATCGGTCATACATGAGAATTATCAACCGAACGGTCCTACAACGGTATATTACACCGAATGGTTTTATACTAAAAAAGAAACAAGCACAAGACTGAACGATCTTACTCTTAGCGGAATCTCTACTCTCCTACTAGCGCCTGTTCTAGAATGTTTTCTGCACACTCTGCTCACACCCAAAGGGTGATCATTGCAAGGACAAGGACGATCGAGTGGACGACATGACAAGACAGGAAAATAAGAGTAAGCTAATGTAATTTAATTAACTATGTAAAGAGATAACTCACATAAATCGGATATAAATCAATAAGTCCATCATGTAACAACCAATCATACATTGCCAACCATAACCATACAACAATGCATGCAATGACTGTTCACTTTACTCTGACTGTTTACTTTACTCTGATTGTCCGGACTGTGTGAATTATGTAGCTACGACGATTTTACACTCGTGGAAAGGTAATATGGAAAATCATCAGAATTACCATAGCTGGAAACCCAAGCCACCACACGAGGTTAGCCCTTCATCCCTCACTGTAGCTGGAAACCTAAGTCTACACATGAGTTTAGTCCGATAGTTGGAACCCCAAGCAAGCTATACGCAACCAGACCTCTTGTTATTCTCACCACATGCGCCACCATTCTCTACTTGAGATTCGGTGACCATTAGAATGTCAGGATGAACGACAGCTTAGTCTGACCATATTCATACTTTACAATTCCATAACCATTTCTGAGATATTCCTCCTTGGAACACTCGTTCATATCCATATAATACAAATCACATCATATTTCTTCATATTCATACTATTCCATTCATATCACATTTTAAATACCATACCTTATTAACAAAAATATTTTCTCTTCCATAACACCTTTAAATAACTTCAAACTGAACATTAAAACAACGTCAACATTGAGCATAACTGACTTGGAAAATATCAACACTTATTATGAACAAAACCTGACAGTAGAACACCTCCTATCTGCGAACATGACCGTACGGGATATGGTTTCCCTATGGTGAACATGACCGATCGGGATATTATTTCTCTATGGTGAACATGACCGAACGAGATATTATTTCCCTATGGTGAACATGGCCGAACGGGATATTATTTCCCTATGGTGAACATGACCGAACGAGATATTATTTACTAGACAGAATCCAAAGATTTGACTGAATATTATAGAACATCTATAATTAGACATAAACAAATACTGAAGCTCATAACCAAAACCTAAGAGCCTAGACCGAACACTACAAGCTTAGTCTGAATCCTCTTAGTTACAATTTCAATTACATAATTTGGTAATATGATGACACCGAGTGCTTCGTACATCACCGAGCATTACTGAGACCGAGTGTTGGCATCTGGCCGAGCACTACCAAGACAGTTCAAGATCGAACGGTCAATAACAGTTATAACCTATGACGGACTGAACACTGTTTACAACAAAAGTTATGTCTAGACCGAATGCTACATTAATTTGAAATCAACACTAAACCGAACGGTCATTATCTGAGAATCCACAATAGCAGAACTCAGTTAAGATCGAGCACCAGATAAAAGTCGAACGGTCAATTAAAGACCTTCAACAACTACATAATTTTACAGAGTAACTACATAATTAAGATCGACACCAACCTTACCAATTTCACTTGACCACTGTTTCATAATCATACAAATACACAATCATCATAATCACAACATCAATATTCCACACCAACAACACCGAACACCCAATTCATCCAATTTTTACACTCATACAGCTTTATCCAAATCAATTTCATACACATGCATAATTATCAAACAACATATCCATACATCAAAACTAAGTAATTAAATTATCTAGCTTCACATACCTCTTAACCGGACCGAATAACTCTACCACTTCAGAAATTTGCTCCTAACACCAAAATTCTTAAGAACCTACAGTTCATTGATTTTTCGGTAACGGACCAACCAAAAATACCAGAAAAGTGATCAGAAATCAGAAGAAGAAGCTGATGAACACATGCAACCAGAAAATGTGACTTGCATGTGTCAGACAGTTTCAAAATCCTACAAGAACCCAAATATTGAGACTTACCCGTTCTAAACGAGATGTTGATTGGTGAAAATTGAAGTTCTTGATACCAGTGGTGATTGAGTGTGATCAGATGATTGAAAAGATGAAATGAGATGAAGATTTTCTAGAGAGAAGGAGGAGAAAAGAAGAGGATTGAGTTTTTAGAGAGATGCAGATTCTGAGAAAATGAAATGAGCTGTGCTTTGAGAAAATTTTATAAAATGCTTAAACTCTTTTAGTTGAGACATCTATCCCTCTCTTTCAGATATCATTTTCAGGGTTTTAAAGACTACATTAATTTAAAATAAGTTTGAAAAAAAGCAAGAAGTCTTGCATACTTTTTTAGTTCCAAATTTAAATTAATGTAATTAAATGTGTGCTATTAGAAGTAAACTAAAAATATAAGATAAACCGTGAGAAAAAATGTAGATATCTGCTATTAAATATGTTATTGTTAAAATTGCATGGTGAAAAAAATATAGATTTTTTATATTAAAAAAATGATAAGGGAATATATTTAATTATATTTAGCATAAAAACATTAATGTAAAAAATTAAAATTAAAATAATATAAAAGAAAATTTAATGCAGATTGTTTAGTGTGGATAGAGATAGTGACAAATCAGGTTTAGATTATGCATATCTACTTTGCGCTTCGTCTAAAAATAATCGTCTGGACAAAATATCTGTAAATTTGTTTTAATTTATGCATAGATACTTTTATATATTTTTATGTTTTATTTTTTAATTTTAAATAAAATTATATAAAAATAAATATTTAGAACATAAAACTTAAATAAAAGATAAATAAAAATATAATTCTAATAAAATCATTCAATAAAATATTAATAAAAATAAATTTAGTCTTTTTAAACATAAAATTCAAATCAGCTGTAGTAAAATACAAATTTAAAAAAAAATAAAAAGAACTTTAATTTTATAAAGAAATAAAAATGGATGAAGTTATTTTAAATAATCATTTGCTGATTAATATTTTTTTATTAATAATTTTATTTTGATCACTTGATTTTAAAAAATTATTGAAATATAATTAACTAATAATTATTAGTAAGAAATAAATATTATCGAACACTATGATATTCGTACTCATTCTACCAGTAAGGGAGATAATTAAATACTAATACTAATAATGCATGATTATTAATTAAAAATATTCATTATATCCATCATAAATTTTACTATGTGTATGTATAAATATTTTTATTATCTTTTAAGTATGGAGTAGTATTGCTTTGTAGCTTTCTGAGTGAAAAAAAATTGTGTTCTTACTTATTTTTATCATAATTACTACTATTCCAATCAAATTGGTATACGTGTCTTTTCCTATGTTTGAATTCCATATATTTTTGTCCCAAAAATCAAATTGGTCATATATTTGGTGTTTTAAGATTTAAATGTTGTGGTGTTTTTGAAGTTTTGGGATGGTGTGAAAATAATAATAATGATAATTAGGAGGAGATGTTAGGATTTGATTTTGTTGTCAAAATTAAGATATAATTTTCTTATAAAAAAATAAAATCAGAATTAATTTGGCTTAGTGACGATTATGGTGCATAGGGATTGTAACATCCTAAAAACAATAATGATACACTAATTTTAGGTAGTTACTTGATTGATAATAGAGTTAATTAATATGTGTCTGTTTATTTATAATTACACTACATTACAAGTAATTCCAAATAACATTTTAGTGCAACAAGAAATATTTTTATAAAAAATTGAACTTACTCAGTTTAAGTTCATAATCTTCAACTAACTCATTTTATACATCATTAAGCAAATTCATTCATAGAAAACAATTCATTTCATTGCTAAAAAATCAATCAAAATTTAAAATAAAAAACAAAACAATCAATTCTACATAATTACTCAGCTCAAAACAACTTTATATTACTACACAAGTATAAACATACATGTATCTAAGGTTGGGAAATAAACTACATTGTAAAAAACTATAGTGAACCAAAAAGTAAGTTTCTTGAACTAATACTTTTTAAATTTAATTTTAACATTTTATATTTTAAAATAAATATTTTTAAAATGAAATTTTATCTTAAATTAAAAATTCAATTATTTTATCTAAAAAAGAGAATTGAAATGTAAAATACTTTAATTATTTTATTCAAGCAAATTATTTAAAAAATAAAGAGAATTCAATTATAAATAATTTATAAATATTTCAATTCTTTTAAAATTGTGGAAATATTTTATCCAAACACAGTGTTAGGTAAATTTATATTCATTTTCTTCGAGTTTCATTTGTTTTTAGATATAAATAATTGTATGAGTGAGTTTTCATGAAAAAAATAGGAGATTTTGAGTGTTTTATTTTAAGTGGTTTTTTGAGTTTGACTGAACATTCACTTTAAATTGTAGTATTACGAGGTTAAGGTAAAGAAACCCAATCTTGTTTTAACTTTTAATTTATGTTATAATAATGGAGTTTAGCAATTTGTATGTTGTTTAGTGATAAAACAAAATTTTGTTTTAACTTTTATCAGATAAAAGTAACTAAATTTATACGAAAATTAAAATTAAATTTAACTTAATTCATAGATTAAAAATAAATTTAAATTTATTTTCTGTATTTAATAGAAATATGAAATTTTAGGTTTTATTAAAACAAAATATGCAGATATGTATATTTACAATTTTGATTAAGTAAACATAAATAAATTTTTTAAGGTGGAAGAAAAAGAAAAATACATGAGCCTGAAGAGATTGTATTCTATTGCCCTGTAAAAAATCTTCACTCTCACAAAGAAGTTGCAATTTAGGGTTTTAACTGTGTTCTCACTCGTCTCCTGCAATCTTTCCCGACATTCGTTCCTCCATTTTCGTAACCATGGCGAGCACCAAAGTTCAGAGGGTTATGACTCAGCCCATAGTACCGTCCTCATTCCACGCTCTTTTTTTCTTTTTCCCTTTTCTTTTGCTCTAACTCTAACCTAACTTCATTCATTCATTCCTTCTTTCTTTTTTCAGAACTTGATTTTCAGGTTTCTACAAAGCGTAAGTTTCCACCCACTCTCATTCTAGTTCATAATTGTTTCTGGGGGTTTGCCCCAATTTCCCCTGTTCCTTTGCTCTAACTATTTTGTAATTTACGCAGAAAGCACGCATTCAGATTTGGCTTTTTGAGCAAAAAGATTTGAGGATTGAAGGCCGAATCATTGTGAGTCTTGGTTTTTATGCTTGGTGTTTGACTTTATATGTATGTTATTATTATCGGTATATTGGATTGTGGGGGAATTTAGTTTAATGGTGGTGTTCTGTTGGTCCTTCAAAAAAGATGCTAAAGTTTTCTAGTCATACTGTCTAAAATGTGTATGTATTTTAGTCCATTGCCATATGGGTTTATATGCTCATAAGTAAAATAGCGTGATCTAAATTTTGTTGGCTTCAAAATATTTTGTGAACCTTTTTGGTTCTGGGAGGGGAGAGGGGAGATGGGGATGAATGGTGGTACTTGTTGTAGACATTATACCCTTGTTAAGATATTGATCATTTGAACGATTATTGTTGATATAATAAAACTAGGTATATGATTAATCTTTTTTTTGTCTAAAACACATATAAAGTAATATATTTATAATGAAGAATGGTACAAGGATATATGAAATCCAAACAAAAATGTGGTAAATAGAAGATATTGTTAGAAACAATATCTACCAATATCAAACAATAGCAAAAGTTTACATTTTCCTAATTAACATGAATCCTAATATGTTTAACACTCTCCCTCAAGCCAGTGCATATAAATCATACATACCAAACTTGTTACAAATATAATCAATTCTTGGTCTTTTAAAGATTTAGTGAAAATATCTCCTAACTGATTATTTGAGTTAATGATGTCTCGAAGATACAATCTTTTCTCGAAAGAAATTACAGTCAATCTCAATGTGTTTGGTCTTTTCATGAAAGACAAGATTATAACTTATATAAAGAACTGTCTGATTGTCACATATAAGTGCCATTTGAGTGACATCTCCAAATTGTAACTCTCTAAGCAATTTCTTAAGTCAAAGAAGTTTACAAGTAGCTAAGGCCATAGCTCTATATTATGCTTCTGCACTAGATCTTATAACAAAACTTTGTTTCTTGCTTTTTTAAGAAATCAAGTTACCACCAATGGAGACACAATACCCAGAGGTAGATCTTCTATCAAAAGGAGATCCTGCCCAATCAACATCCGAATAACAAACAACTTTTGTATGATTATTGGAACCATATAACAAACATTTTCCAAGAGATCCTTTAATGTACTTTAATATACAGATGACTGCATTCTAATAATCTTCACATGGAAATTGAGAAATTGGCTCACCACATTGATTACAAAGGAAATGTCAGGATGAGTAACTGTAAGGTAATTTAATTTCCCAATCAATCTTCTATACTACTTAGAATCTGAAATAGGCTTCCCCTTATTTGGTAGGAGTTTGGTATTAGAATCCATGAGTGTGTCAACAGGTTTTGAATTCATCAATTGGATTTCTCCAAAATATCCAATGCATACTTCCTTTGTGATATATCAATACCATCATTGGATTGTGTTATTTCAATACCCAAGAAGTATTGAGTTTGTCAAGATCTTTGGTTTGAAATGGTGGCAAAGGGGTTGTTTCATTTGGTAGATGTCGTGGTGGTCACTGCCTATAAGAACAATGTCATCAACATATACTATCACATAGACACATCCAGCACTTGAGTGGCGGTAAAAGACTTAATGGTTTGCCTCATTTCGAATCATACCAAATTATTGAACCATTGCTAAATTTGCCAACCAAGTGCTAGGAGACTGTTTTAAGTCATATAAAGATTTGCAAAAACGATATATAAATCTGGAAGACTCTCCTGAACAACAAATCCAAGAGGTTGCTCCATATAAATTTCTTCCAACAAATCTCCATTGAGGAAAGCATTTTTGACATTGAGTTGATAAAGAGGTCATTGTTAAAGAGTAGCCATGGACAGAAATAAATGGATAAAAGTCATCTTTGCTATCGGATAAAAAGTATCTCCATAATCCAATCCAAAAATTTAAGTGTAGCCTTTGGCTACAAGTCGAGCTTTGAAGATCAATAGTACCATCAGGACCAACTTTGATAGCAAAAATCCACTTGCAACCAACAACAAATTTCTTAGATGGTAATGGGACGAGCTCCCAAGTTTCACTATCCTGAAGAGCACATAGTTCATCTATCATGGCTTGACGTCAACCAGGATGGGTTAAGACATCCTTGACAGATTTAAGAATGGACATAGAAGAAATAGACGAAAGACATGTATAAAAAGGTGAAGACAATATATGGTAACTCAAAGCAATATAATATGGAGAGGGATTATGAGTAGAATGTATATCTTTATAGAGGGCAATTGGAAGGTCAAACTTAGTTGTCAGAGTCGGAGGAGACAAAATAGTTGGCACTTGAATTGAGTCACTTAGCGGTTGTTGGGAACAATGTCTTCGACTATAAACTGGAAAGGGGAGGTGGAAGAGGAGAATTTGACGGTGGACTAGGCACAACTGGAGTCACAGACAACAGGAATATTAATTGTAGTAGACAGAGACATATAAGAAGAAGGACCATTAAAATAAAAAGAAGACTCATTGAAGGTTGACATATGCGAAAATAAAATAGCAATTAAGAGAAGGAGAGAAACACTTGTATCCTTTTTGTGATTGAGTAAATCCTAAAAGAACACATTTGTGTCATCTAGGAGATAACTTATCAAGACCAGGACTAAAATTATGAACAAAACATGTAGATCCAAAAAATTTAATAGGTAAAGAATGTATAGGTGCATGAGAAAATAAAATAGGATGAGGAATTTTATTATTTGAAATCGAAGATGGCTGCGGTTAATAAGATAACATGTAGTTTGAATAACATCACCCAAAAACCCTCACCATGAATTAAAAGTGTGCAAGTTGTTTCAACAAGATATCTATTCTTGTGCTCAACCAATATATCTCTTCCAAACTTTGGTCTTGTAAACAAACAAAATTTTTTGGAAAAAGAAATAACACAATCAAGAGAACAAGTTAGATGACTAATGGATAATAAGTTAAAGGATATTATCAATGGTTAAGATGGAAAAATATTAACAGTACTAACTCCATGAGATAAGACTCTAGACCCATCAGCCATTGTAATCGTAGGTAAATTATCCAGAGAGGATAAAGAAGCAAACAAAGATTTATTACCAGTAATGTGATCCATGGCACTTGAGTCAAGAACCCAAGGTCCAAGAGAAGAAGGTTGAGTTAGGCCAACAAAAGATATACTTGTGCGTGTAACAAAAGCACGGGAACTAGAGTTCTGACAATCCTCGTATCATTTGAGAAATTCATTAAAAAGAGAAAATTGGCCTGCACTATCAAAAGAAGCATCAGAAGATGCCATATAGAGAGAAAAATCCTAAAACACCAAGGTTCTCCAATCAAGGCAACAAGCACAAATCCTGAAAGAGGAGAAAGAGGCGACTTCAGCATAGTTGATTGTTGCCCAGATGATACAATCTTATCCAGGAAAAAGTACACTCAGTCCTAAATTTGATTTCTCCCGTAGCATAAACAAAAAAAATCAGAGAAACACGCAAAAATAAAACAGAGATGAAGATGCCACAATCTAGCAAATTGATGAGTCAATAAAGATTTGCCACATAAATCTCAATCTTTTATAAGAACCTGTGTTCTATGACAACAACCAAGAAAATCCTTTCTCAATGAATTCAAAATTCAATTATTGACCATCAAAAGCTTTAGATTCTAGATATCATGTTGAATATAGCAAAAGTAGGTATATGATTAATCTGGAGTCTAAAACACACATAGGATAATATATTTATAATGAAGAAATGATGCAAGTACATATGGCAACCAAACATAAATATGGTAAATCGAAGATAGTTTTAAAAACAATATCAACAATATCTACCAATATCAAACAATAGCAAAAGTCTTCGTTTCCTTAATTAATATAAAACGCAATATATCTAACAATAATCAAGGATAATGTGATTTTGTTCATTTCCAAACAGGGTTTTGATGAATACATGAATTTAGTTCTTGATGATGCTGAAGAAGTGAACATCAAAAAGAAAAGCAAAAAGACATTAGGTATGCTACCGTTTGTCAAATTTTGTTCTATTTATCTTAGCCACTTGTGCATTTTCTGAAGAATTTCATTTTTTGATCAGGGAGAATCCTTCTTAAAGGAGACAACATAACCTTAATGATGAGCACGTAAGTGAAATTAAATTGTACTTAATTTTGAGCACATAACCTTAATAAGTGAAGTTTTATGAGACAACGAATTTTCTTCTCTAAATTTCAGGGGGAAATGATGAACAAGCAGGACATATGTGGACAATGCTCCTATCCTACAAGAAAGTAAAATTCTATTTCCCTTTTCAGTTTACTTCTTGTTTGGGTCGTTAACTTGTTGAATATGTTATCAGAGAAATATGATCTTGTATGAACACTAGATATATTTTTTTAGTTTGGCAGCTTAACATGATGGTTAGTTTGTTTTCTTAATTTTGCCTTCAGTTTGCCTCTATTAACCCAATTCCTACCTGGAAGTGGATGATTTGATGATGTATGACACTGATATTATAACCCTCCCCTCATTCATTGGAATTCTCCTTTTATTATTTCTTTATATCATAATCAACATCTTACAGTATTCAATCCTTTATAGGAATTTGTCAGATTGATTTCTTTGGGATGCCATTTATTTACATTTGCTAAGGTTTCACAAAAGGCAAATGCCTATTATGCAGGTTGTGAAATAGACTTTTGCAAGATTCACATTTAGATATATTGAATGGGACTGCTTTCAAATACTATGACACTAGCTTCAAGTGATTTAGTTATTTTGAACGGATAACCTTTTTGGTTTTTTCGATTTTCTGGCGCTTTGACATCATAGAGTTGGTGTTTTCTGTGAAAAATAAATATTTTAATTTACTTTAAACTTAAAACAAATGTAAATGCTAATATTTTATTTAGACTGGTAATCTTTAGGTTTTCAATTTAAATGAATTTAGTTGCCATATTTGATTAAATAATTTTGAGAAATAGTCAAATTTAGGTTAACAATCAATTTTGAAAGAGCATTTTTATGTTTATTTCTAAAAGGATCTAGTTTTCCGAATTAAACATATAAAGTTGTATAAGATGATCAAGAAACCTTCATGAAAATAAAATGACCATTTGAAAATCTAAAATTTAAATTCTTAAGAAAGTTCGAACATAAATTAAACTTACAATTTGAAATCTTAAAATTAGAACTGAAAGTAACGATATAAGAGATAAATTTGCAAGAAAAAAAATTGAAGGATGTAAAGATGTAAGTCCAAGAAAATTATATGAACTCAGTTCATAATCAATGGTAGTCAAAGCTCCAATACGATTTATGCTATACTAAAATTCGGTGTAAACACAGAAGAATGGATATAGGACAAAACAAACACACTGTAATCATTCAGAAAATTAAGAACTCAGATCAGAAAACTTATGTGGTTGATGCCTCCATCCCCAACCACAATCGCGAATGTGAGTTGCATCACGAATTAGAGATGCGAACAGTAACTGAACTCGATCAACTGATCAAGCTGAAAACGGATCCATTAATCTGAGTGTATTATACACCACGACACTGGAACAAGAACAGAAAAAGAGAAGTGAGTGTAAGTAAATATATAGCTGAAAAAGAGAAATAATAAACCAGAAGAATTTGAATACTTGATGGTTTTTACTAGTCTTTCTTATTTGATCTTGCAAATTTATTGATATTTTATATCAATTTTTGTCACACCTAATTATGTACATATATTTTCTTAGGATACTTCTTTATGACAAGACCCATGTATACAAGACTAGATTTTATACAGAGACACATGTTTATAAAGGAGGTTCAGCCTTTTAACCTTGAATTGACTACCGTAACTTTCATTTCAATTCGATTGACTACCGTAAAAAAATATTTATTCTTATGTCAACATAAAAAAAACGTATTGATGATGAACAAATAATTAATTAAATCTCTCAACATCACCCAAAATTAGTAAAAAAAAAAACTATATGGAGAGTAAGGTTCAAATACCAGGAGACTTAGATAAACTTCTGCACAGGAAAGTTAACATAATTTGTTCACATCACTTTTAGTAGGAAAAAAATATTCATTCTCATATTAATGCACAAATAATTCATTTATTATGACAATAATAATCATATAATTAACCAAATTTGTCAACATCATCCAAAATTTGTAAAAATAAAACTGCACGATTAGGTGGGTCTGGAGAGGTGGAAATAACTGGGAACCTAGAGATAAACTTCTGCACAGGAAGGTCTACACAATTGTTGACATTATTTTTAGTAGGAAAAGATATTCATTCTCATGTTAGTTCACAAAAAAATTATTAATTTAACTAAATTTGTCAACATCATCCAAAATTAGTAAAAAAACTACACAATTGGGTCGGGACTAAGGTTCAAATAATTGGGGACATAGAGATAAACTTTTGTGCAAAAAGGTCAACAAAAATGTTGACATAATTTTTAGTAGGATAAAATATTCATTCTCATGTTAATGCACAAACAATTCATCTATGATGACAATAATGATCACATAATTAATCAAATCTGTCAACATCATCCAAAATCAATAAAAAATTGCACAATTGAGTGGGGACCAAGGTTCAAATAACTAGTAAACCATATTTTGAAAAAACCATATTCATTTGCATGTTTAAGTAAAGGTATTATCCTCAGGCGGACGTTGTAGGCTGCTAACACTTTTTCTACGGAGTTGGTTTTCGTAGACCATGTCTTATTTTACATTTTTTTATAGTTTTTCTAAAATACATTATGGTAGCGACTCCAAAATCTCTTTTGAAACTTCATTCTTTTTTGTTCGTCGTGCCGTCACGATTTTGATTGTGACAATGACAACAACATAAAAAAGAGTAGGGGCTAGGATCTGCAAGGTAGCTCCAAAGCGTTGAACTCCTTATTCTAGAAGTGAACAACAATAGTAAACATGTTGAAGTTAAGATAGGAGAGGTTTTATTTTGACAACTCAATCAAATTGAAGATGTCAATTTTCATCTAGTGGGTCTTGTAAGAAGTATTGTAAGAAGTATTAACCTTATCTAACCATTTTAAATGATTCCATGGAAGACAAAGTGTTTAGGGGACCACCAAAGCATAAGCAATGTTGTCAATAGTGTAAGGAATGAGTACTTGAGTCTCGCAAATCTTCTTGGACTTTTCTTCGAGATGAAAAACTAGAGTGAAGAGTTCTCATTGATTTTGACCATGCCAATGGATGAGAGGGGCAAAAGAAGTATTCTTGGAGGAGGAAGCCATTAAATCTATAAAGAAAAAAGTGTTTAGTTTGTTGAAAGAAAGGAATGTAGGGAAGATTATAAAGAAAGGAATGTAGGGAAGATTATAAAGCAAGAGAGCAAGGCACAGACATTGAGCCCGAAAAGAGAAAGAAGAATATTAGAAAAGCTTATAAGACTCAAAGACATTACAATTGAAATAATAACGAGACCAAGCCCATTAAAGGAGAATATAATATTATCCTTGTAACAATCTGACAGTTATACTCAAGTAGGCGTTGGTGACGCATTAAATGCGAAGATTTTGAAGAGACAAGTGATAGTTTTAGCAATCAATACATAAGTGTGCAAGGCAAAATAATGTAGAGAGCCATGAGATTTAAGACTTCGGTTGAACATCAAGAGAATACTTGTTCATGAGAAGTGATGAAGCAATATTCTCTTAGGGGGCATTTGTAAGGGCATTGAGAAGTGAATTGAATCAAAGTGATAGAAAAGGTCAATACAAGGAGATTAAAGAGAGTGAGATGATGAAGGAAGAGAGGCATGTATCAAGACACTAAAGATTGAGAAAGGGAATCAAAAGAAAATGCTACGAAGATCTGTTACCAATGAGAATCATTGAAGCCTTAAAAGATTTTGATGATGATCACTTCAACACTTAAAGGATAACTTACAATCTATGTTAAGTCCTTTTTGTTGTAGATTTCATTGTAGTAGGCTTAACTTTAATTTGTAATACAAAAAGATCTTGTATTTAATTTTTAAGTGTAGAAAGCTTGCGGCAATAATCGATTATCTCTTAGGATAATCGATTATCATATCAAAATTAGGAAAATACTTATATTCAACAATAATCGATTATCTCTTAGGATAATTGCTTATCACTTTAGATAATCTATTATCATTGACAATTGAAAGTTGTCTGTTCAGCTTTTTACTTAGCTCTAACCTTGGATTATATATATATATGTACACATACATATACATATATATGTACACATATACATATACATATATATACACACATATGCATACACACACACACACATATATATATATATATATATATATATATATATATATATATGTATACACATGTATGTATACATATATATATATATACATACATGTGTATACATATATATACATGTGTATACATATATATATATATATATATGTATACACATGTATGTATATATATATATATGTATACATACATGTGTATACATATATATATATATATATATATATATATATATATATATATATATATATTATTTCATAGTTCTTAAAAGGTTTCTTAAATCAATACAAAGTACAGAGAAGTGTTTGAGGAAAGCTTGAGGTTCGGTGCTTGAAGAAGGAAAAGCTAGTACTTAGTGTGTTTAAGTTGGAAGTGCTTCTTTGCTAAAAAGAATCAAGTTGTTCATTTCCTTGTGTGTCAATGAAAGGTGTTTTGTCATCTCTTATCAATTAAGAGAGGTGTTTCCTGATCTTGTATTCATTGTTATATTGTATCTTGATTTTCATTTTATTAAAAAGTTAATCATTTTTGTCAATAAGGATTAACAATTGGATGTAGAATCTTTTGATTTGAATCAGTATAAAAATTACATGTGTAAATCTTCTCATCCTTACTTTACTTATTTTCATCGAAAAAATTTCAAAAAGAAAATCGCTTTTTAATTAGAATAAAAAATAAATAAATTTGGATAGAGAGATGTTATTCATAATAATTGTCGCATAATGTAAGAGGGATGGAAACACCTAGCATAACATGACAATCTTAGGGTTGTTATTTTATTAATTTAATTTTTCTTTTCTTTTATCTTTAATTTAACTGTCAGAAAAGAGGAAAAAAAATATATAAGTAGGTAACTCAAATGTAAAATAATGGTGGAAAATTATAGTTACAATTCAATCACTTTCAAAACCCACGAACAGGAGAAATGGAAAATCTAGTGATAAATATAGTAAGTTGGATCATTACTTTCATAAATTTCCTTTACCAGTTCTTCTTTTATCCTTAATAAATGTTTATAATATATATGTAATTGCCGAAAAAACGCAACAAGAGTACCTTATTGAAATACATATATATAAAAGAATTCAATAATTTAAAAATATTGAAAAATTAATTCATAACATAAGTGAATTGTATATCAAATTCGTGTTGATAATAAAGTTATAAATATGAATACCCTCTAATTCAAATTAAAAGTAATTAATTTACTAATCCATTAATAAAAGAATCCACTTAATTTATAAACACTTTAAGGATAAAGCAATGAGTGATTATTGGAAAGTGTTTATCCATTATTTTGGAGATCCTTCACCGTCTTTAGTTTCTTAGTACCACACTTATATATTTTAATAGTGTGGATATTTTTTTTTATCAATTTTTTGTTATTTATTTGTCATTTAAAATTAAATTAGGTAGGAGGTGCCACTTAAGTGAAAATATCTGCAACGATACAGATTTATCACAGTATTGATATTTGAGTTGGTTTTGAGAAATATTAAAAAAAAAACTTCACTGAATAGATTTATATAGTTCGGCATGTTTATTTTTTGGTTTAATGTCTTCATAAGTCCTTATTTTTATCCAGAATTTCAAATAGGACCCTTTTTTTTGGCGTCTCAATTGGATCCTTATTTTTGTAAAATTTGAACAATTAAAGGTCTGCCGTTAAATTAAACAAACGACCGTTTAAGTGTTGATTACATGGCATGGTCAAACTTCAAGTTAATGAGACGTGACATTATAAATTAATTTTGTATTAAAAGTTATGAATGCATGATGGTGTAATAAGCTTTTTGAAAGGGCAAAGTGGGAAAAATAAAGACTTTCTACTTCTTCTTCTACCTCCACATTCTCGCTCCTACGTCCCAAATTTCCATGGCTGCGTTTTGGTTCTTTTGAATTAGGAATGCACGAACCTTGAAGGTGGTTTCCCTTGCAGGTTGCGATTGGGATTCTAGCTTAGAGGAGGTGGATAGAGATTCACAGTAGTGCTCTGGATGCTTTATCAGGGTTTCTGTTGTGGCCAGATTTGGGGGTTTTTGGGTTTTTCTGGTTTGGCTTTGCTAGTCCGGTGATGGTGGGGAGCGATAGTTTTAGTGCTTGCAGTTGGAACGTGGAGGAGATTGAATCTTGCGATCTGGCAGAGAGGAACACGCTACTGGTTATGCGATAGTGGAGAAGACAAAGATGTCGCGGCGCACTCGCGATGATGGAAGGACATGGTCTGAAGGTTCTCATGACGGTGTCCATGGTAGCGCGAGGTAAGATTGGACGAACTCTGTCTGTGTCGTGGTGGTCATAGAGGTTGGCGATTTGGGTGGTGCGACTGGGTTGTCTGCTTTGCGCGGATTGGGGTTCATGGCGTTGGTGGCGGCGACTTTCGCTCCGACGAGGATGATGATGGGGGAGGCTCGCGATGATGATTTTGCGAATTGGTTTTCTCTGTTTAGGTTTCTTCGATTTTGTGCTTTGATTGACAAAGAAGATGATGGGGGTGTGTCGCGATTCTGATGGTGGTGGCTGTGGAGGCTCGCGACTCTGCAGCGGCACTAACGGTGTAGATGAACAACGGTGGTGGGCCACGGCGAGATGAGCAAGGTGGTGGTGCTTCAACTTGTTTCAAACCGATGTTCTTCCCCACCAACACTTGCATCTACTTCAACAACAACGATTTTGTGGATGAATGATGAGGCCTATGACTTAAATTTCCCCAATTTCATTTCGACATAGCAATTACAGAGAGAATGTATAATACCAATTTCTAACTTTGCCCTTTCTTTAATTGAATTTACATTCTGTTTACTTAATTTTTTCATTCAAAATTTAAAACAATAGAATTGAGTCACGTTTTTAATGACACATATATTAAAATAATACTGTCAGCATATCAGGTGACACAGTCCTTAACTGTTTGATCAATTTGACGAAAAGTTCCTATTTAATTCAATTTTAAGAAAATAAAGACCCAGTTGAGACTAAAAAAAAAAGGTTCTATTTGAAATTCTAGATATAAACATAGACTTACAGAAACATTAAATTTTAATTTTTTTTCTAAGAGCACTGGTATATTAATAACAGTTACACTTATTTATACTATTTTTTTAATAAAAAATAAAACTTTTTTCTTCTTTTGGTGAACCTGTACTGCTTGTCTGCCATTTGTACTTCGATATTAAATAGGATATGCCAACTTTTTGAAGCATATTATAAATTAATTTTTAATTAAAAATAGCATCACCAAAGTGAAAACTAGTTTCCACGAATATTCTCCAGGAAATTCTCTATTTTCCATTATTTCATTTCTCTTTCCCCTCTGTTCAAAACCACCACCTTTCTCTCACCAGTCACCTCAAAACCCACTTCAAAAAATTCTCCCTTTCTCTCTCAAACTAATCCAATGCGCACTTTCCCAAAAAAGAAGCGAGTCACTGACCCCTTCGACGATCAGGCTCGAGCCCGACTCGTTGGTGCCGATCACTGGAATTTTAACTCCAGCAGTACCCAGTGTTCCGGTGATAGCGACTCTCTCTCCCTGTCTAATCTCGTCCACGGTTTCTTTGAAGAAGACACTAACGGCTGTAGCGAGGATAAACTGTTCGATGACTCCGACTGTGACCGAGTTGATTCAGTCAAAGGCTCGGACCATTCTGGGAGTAACTCAACCAGTCTCGCAATCTCACTCTACAATGGGGACGCTTACCGAAACTTACTTATCGCGCATGTTTCTGAAGCAGTTGAAAAGTTTGCAATTCTGAAAGAACAAAACGCAACGCTCTTCCGTGGGAACGTGGCAGGGTTTCTCCGGGACAGGCGGCACAACGCCGTCGTATGCGAGACCACACCGGACCCCTCTGGTGGGAGCCATGAGTTCATTGACGTGGTCCAGTCTGGAAGTACCACGTGGCGATACTTCGTGGACCTTGACTTCCACGCACAGTTTGAGATATCGAGGCCGACGCAACTGTTCTCGGAGGTACTGGCTGCCGTTCCCTGCATCTTTGTTGGATGTGCGGAGGAGCTGAAACAAACAGTTTCCAAGCTGTGTGAGGCATTGAGACAGTGTTTCAGGAGCAAGGGTCTTCCGGTTCCACCGTGGAGGAAGAATCTGTACATGCAGAATAAGTGGTTTGGTCCATGTCGCAGGTTGGTTGCAGACCCGGTTCGGATGGCTGCGAATGGCGTTAGTTGCAGGTTGGTGGGGTTCGACAACACCGTCTTTGAAGCTGGAAGTGGTGCGCTGTTTGGACAAGATGATCCAAGTAGAAGTGTTTATTAGATTATGATTATTATAATTTAATAAAATAATCAGTTTTGTTGCTGCTATTCAGGGAAGAATCTATTTTGCAAAATTGTAGTGTAAAAATTAAATTAGAACTTCCAGTTTATCCATTTTAGTACCATCATTCTATATAGTTTGAGTTTAATTTTTGAAGACTATGTTAATTATTTTTTTCTGCTAATATTGCTTCTTCAGTTGCGTTATGATGTTTTTTTTTTATATTATTCTTATTATTATATATTAAAATGTTTAATTAACTAAAGGTAATGTAAGAAAACACAGCGGATAAGAAAGTGATAGTGTCATTGTAAATTTTGAAAATGATAAATAAATAAGACTTGTAAAAAATATATACTTGAAAAGAAAACAATGGAGTACTATTCTTTAAGGTGTTGTGATAAATTGACATGATAAACTTCCGGATCAAGTTGGTGAACTATCCTATCTATTTTTTCAATTTATGAAAATAATATAATAGCAACACTTGAATTTATAAAATAGAAGTAATATCTTTGACTTAAGAGAATTTTATTTATCATATAAGAATAATATTTGAATAATTTTATGTCGCTGTTTAAATACTCAGTAAAAAGATGCTTAATGCACAGAAATGCGGCGAATGAACATTGTTGTATTCTGAGTACTGGATGGAATATTCGGAGGAACAAGTATCACGTGTGAGCACAGCAGGTTCAATGTCGTATGTTCATATATTTCTTAACTTTTTCTAAATAAGAGATGTGAATTAAAAAATAAGTTAAGAAAATAATTAAGACTACTGTTTTCTATTAAAAATTCTAGAAGTATCATAAATTTTTTTAAAGAATATGTTAAGTGATAATTAGTTTATTCAATAACTAAAATAATAAGAATTATTTTCTTTCTTTCATTATATCAATATCCCAGATCTTATCTATTTTGAAGACACAAAAATTAAACATACTTAATAATTTTATTCATTATTAATTTTGTAATAAACAAAATCATGGGATGATGAAAAAAATAAAAAGATCTAAAAATATAATATTGAGAATAGTTATTATAGTTTATTTTTAAAAACTATGAAAAACAAAAAAAAAAACATGTATAAAAATATATGAGAATTGGTGGTCCACTTTTTGAAGACCTTTCCATTAAAGTGATGATTTCAACATTGTATCGTACACTCGTCATAACAGTAATAGTCAAATTTGAATAATGAGATATGAGAAGTGTTGGTAACATTTTTTAAATGTACATTTTTTATGTATAAAAAGACTGTTTAATAGGATTTTTCAAACTCTTTCCTATGTACTCCTAATTATTTTATGGTTAATGTTCTCAAAGTTATTCAATATATTAGCCAGTTTTCATATCTAAATGCAAACATTAATAAATGTATTGATGCCACCAGAACATTTTTCCAAAGTTTATTTATTTGTTTTGTATTTTTAACATAATTTAAACAAAATATATAACATACGGGAGTTTACTAACCACATCAATTATGTAGATATTGTCAATAGTTTAACAAGAAAAACTAATATCAATTATTATATTTTAATAAAATTTTTAAATAGTGAGAAACATGCAGAGAAAATTCTTAAGAGCAGAAAGACATCAAAGTTTAGTTCATAATGTTAACATGATGTCGACATGAGTGTTTTCCAGATTCTTCGTTTGATTTGAGTGTTCTGGAAAGCAAGTTACTTTTCTTCAATGATTTGGATTTTCTTTTGAAATCCACAAGCATTATGCTTTTCTTTTAGTATTGGACAGATTTAAAAATACTTCTTTTAAAATTACACTAATTTAAACTAGTGAAGATACTGATATGATTTATTAAGTACAATGGAACTAAGTACTAATTAAATAACATTTTAATATTCTGTCATGTATAAATACATCAATACAGAAATAAAAATCAACTTTAATTTAAAATCCTATATAGTTAATATAATGAAAATAATTCATAATAATAATAATAATAATAATAATAATAATAATAATTTTAAGACCAAGGCTTTTTTATTTTGCTTAAAATTAATTTTAAATATTTAAAATATCAAAGTTAAGGTTGAAAATAGCATCAATAAAATCAAATTAGTAATAGTAGAAGTGGATTTAACATTTTAAAACTTATCTTGTATATAGTTCCAAATTTAATAGAACTACTCTAAAGTCGTAAGACTATATTTTTTTATAGATTCCGTTAGTAGAGAATAATTGTTTATTACAAAAATCAAATAAAGAAGAGAATATTATATGCTATCTTCTTTTCGTATCAAAAGAAGGTTTTGTAAAGGATATATAAAATAAAATAATAAAAAAACAATAATATTTATATAGAGACCTTGGTAACGTTCCAAATTATAACACATAACTTTCCAAATTATTGCACTTAACCAAAAAAAGTAATAAGGTCTTTAATAAATAAGATAATATTGAAACCAAACTTTCTATTCTACGCCTTAGCTTCATTGTTTCCTAACACCTGCTCATTCCTGACATCATCTAAGCTCACACCATTAAGATGGTCATTGCAAAAAATAAAACAAACACATAAAAAAACAAAAACAACAAAGGTAAACTAATATGAAAAGAATAAAACATAGAATTCACAAAATAACATATAATATTTTCACTTTCAAACTAAGCACAACATTTAAACATATTATAACATCTAGACTCAAACATCCAGATACATGTATTATTATCAAGCTATGGTGGGTTGTGCACTTGTGGTGCCTCTACTACTCTCCAAGTCATTGTCAATAGGTTTCATCCTACTACTCACAAGGTTAGTCTATTAAACGCCTTAGGCCCTAAAGTCTCTAGACCAGGACCTCATGCTACTTTCACCACATGTCTCACCCCTCTCTACTTGAGAATGAATATCCATTAGAGTTTCAAGATAACCCCAAAGACTGAGCTCCTACAATAATACATACACTACTTGAAACAACCATCAAATTTTTTCCTTAAAAACTCTTTTCAAACCATACTTTAATACATACATAACCTCATGTATAAACCATAATGTAATTCAATAGATATTACTAAACCAACATTAAAGTATAAAAACATTTCCATTCATAAGAAGCAAAAGAGAAGAAAACAAAAGAAACCAAACATTTATACAGGGCGCCCAACGCTAGAATCCTTGCGCTCAGCACCAGAATCCTCGCGCTCAGCACTAGAATCATGGCACTCAACACCAGACCATGCTCACCCAGCGAGCTCACCTAGCACCGAGCGAGAGTGCAAACAAAGAGTTCTCCGAGCCTAGCAAGAAATTTCGCTCAACCCCTGAAACATATAATTATCCTTTCACTATTAACTTGCCCAACAATCCTACCCTCACCTAGTGCTCAAAACCCATAGTAAAAATGTCGCTCAGCGCAAAAATGGAGTGCTTAGTGCCCTGTGTTAAGACAAAATCGTCTATAAGACTCATATGTCTAAACACTTTCATGTTATGAAGTTTAATCAAATAACATTAAATGAGACAAGAATCTAAAAACATTTAAACCAGAAGAATAAGATACACAGAAACATAAGTGCTAGAAACAAGATTTCCAAATCATCCATTAACATAGGAAAACAACTAGGTTAAAAGCTTCCAAATGCAACGCTAAACGACTTACAAGTCAAAGTGTCTAATAGCGTTATGCTAAATGCGTAAGCTATTCTGTACTCAATGGTAATAAGTTGACCTCTTAAGAAGCAAAAAGGTGTCAAGACAATGTCTTTGATCACTAGTGCAAAAACATCGTATAAAGTCACGCGTTCAACGTCCAACCACTGAATAACCAACGTTAAAAATGACCGGTGACATTTTTGTAAATAAATGCAATTATTAAACGTCGTTTAGAATTGTAATTCGACGTCAATTTGTTATATTGGATAAATTTTGCGAAAATGCTTGGCGCGAAGGTGAAAATGTATTTACGTATGACATCGAATTCCTTAGAATTAAACGTCAAAAGGATATAAAACGTCGAATGTCTCAGCGTTAAACGTTAAAAAATTAGTGAATTCAATAAAAATTTGAGCGGGAAATTGAAAATTCATTCACTTTATCTTAATGCGCTTTACCCTTTTCTCTGTTCAAACTTTTCTGTAACGAAGTTTGACGATCATCACATGTAATCTTTCTTTCATTTGTTACATATGCATGTTAATTAACTACTTTAGGTATGATTTTCGTTTGTTTTGACCGATTATTTTCGTGTTCTTGTCCTTCATAGGCGCATTCTTCTTTCTCTCTCACTAGTGGCAACAATTTATTCCGACGAACCCACCTTTTGAAGGCTTTCCTTTTTGTTTTGAAGAACTTATTTGTTGAACTTGTTTGTTGTTGTTTTTTATTGAATTTGTTTGGTGTTGTTGGTTGGTTGAACTTGTTTGTTGTTCTTGTTTGATTGAACTTGTTTGTTGTTTGTTATTGTTGTTTGTTGTTGATACTACATTACACGTTCATAGTTCATACTTTATAAAATACCAAAAAATGAAAATTGTTGTTTTGCTGCTTTTCAGGTCCCGTAGAGTTGTAAAAAAGATCACAATTAATTAAAAAAAACAAAAAAAAAGTTGATTAACGTCGAATATTGACAAAATTCGACGTTAATTTGCTTACTATGAATGTCAAATTGTTCTGTGTTCGACGTCAATTTGACGTCTCCCGATATGACGTCGACCTCGAATTCGACGTGAAAGGCCGAAAAACATTAACGTTATATGGTGTTTTTGCACTAGTGGACCAAACCCTATAAAAGCCTTAATCACAAATCCAAAGCTTATAGAAAAAGAAACGTGCTAAATGCTCAAGCCATAAAAAGACAATATCCAAAACGTGTTTATATCAGACTATACGATACCATAAGCTTAAATGATAAACGATGAAGTTCTTAATCAACGAATGGTATCTTAAGGAAAAGCTTAAATGATAAATGCTACCTCAACGGTAGAAAATGTCAAAAACACTTTGTTGTTATGAACAAAAATTAAATGTCATTAAATGCTTAACGTTCAAAAACAACAAAAGTGATAAGAGATAAGACATATCTACTGCATGCAAAATCTACTCTATTATATGGAGATAACTTACTACAAACATCCACATGCTTTATTTAAAATATATCAAAAGTGGATGTTAGAGATAAAGAAGACATTCACGGAATATTCTCTTCATAAGAAGACGTGTCTGAAAGATAGTATAACCTACTTTGAGAAAAGTACTGAAAAAGCAAGCCTGCATTGACAAGTTGACTTTAACCAACAGTTGCTTCACACGCAAGACAGAAAGGATGCAAGATTCAAGGCCAAAAGTTTAGTCTAACGGATACATTTTTAAAAAGCTTTTAAATAGAAGATCATTCAAAGGAAGAATCAAGAGGATAACTTACAAAGAAAATATCAATCCTACGAATGCATTTAGAAGAAAAGCATAGAGAAGCTCAAGCAAAAAACGAATATCTTAGAAGAGAAAAAGAAAACTCAAGCAATACTCTCGAGTGTCATTGTAATATTTGCTTACTTTTGTAAGAGGAGAGAAACAAGAAAAGAGAGAAACACCCAACAAGTCTATAGACTGTATTGTATTGAACACATATCCGCTTTGCGAGAATAGTAGTATAAAAAGACTTGTAAGCAATCAGTTGATTGCAATTCTCAAGAGAATTAAAACACTTGTTGTGAAACTTTGATGAGTTAAGGAAATCTTGGTAGCATATCAGAGGATACCAGGGTTGTCTAGTTCCAAGAGTGGTGTGAATACTCAACTAGTCTAGGATAACGAGAAGTTATTCATTGACTAGAGATACCAAGAGTGGTGAAGAATACTACACAACCAAGAGTGAGTTAAACTCAACTAGACAGCATATCGGGGGATACCAGGAGTGCCTAGGGATACTAGGAGTGGTGAGAATACTTAGTGGTAATCTTGTTGAAGATTATAGTGGAACCCTTTATGGATAAAGGAGACTGAACGTAGCTTAGTTGGAGTGAACCAGTACAAAAATATTTGTGCATTTAGTGTTTATCTTTGTCTTAATGCTTTTATCATTAAAACCTACAGTTGCATTTTAGTTTCAAACACAAGAGCTTTCCATACTAAAATGCTAGTTATTAAAAGGAAAGCTCTTACAAACACTGCAATGAATATCCTATATAGCATGTGAAAAGAAGTCACTGATTAAAATCGTTTACAAGGTCGAGCGTTTAACAACTACTTGAAAAATATTGTACTCGACAAAAGTGTATACAAGGAAGGTTACGAAAAGTTTTTTCGTTAACACTATCCAACCCCCCTTCTAGTGTTTTTCAGGTACTTCACCCTGGAGCACAGAAGCTCACTGATTTGGCAGCACTGAGCGTCACACAAGGTCGCTTAACGCCATACCAAATGAAAAAAACTTTTTGTTCTGATTTAGATGCACCTTAAACCATCCAAATGACCAAATTAACTTCTTTGACACTAAGATTGATGCAAAAACATGTTTATGGATAAATTGAATACGTCTTTACTCATTTGGTCAGAAACAAAATGCATTAGATCAACCCAGCCACTTGAAACACCTATAACCAATTCTACACATTTATAAACCATAATTTAGCAAACTAAGGGTCTAAACAAGTCACAATTGTTCAAAACAGACCCTAAGCCTTCAGTTTTATCACAAACTAACTCATTTAGATTTTCACCTGTTAAAACCCCTAAGACCAAAAACAACCTAAACTCAACCTATTAACTACTTACCAACTCAATATCAAATTTTATGGTTAATTGAAGTTTAGACAAGTTTGAAATTATCTAAAAGTAGCTCATAAACATGATTTATAATTCCAAAATCACTCTTATAGAAATTCACCTACTAAAACTTCAATTTAGATCGAAAATCAACCTATCAACACTCATTTTTCACTACTTTCAATTCTAAAACAAATTTTTACGTCCTAGGACTCCAAAACAACAACATTCAAAGTTCAAACAAGTATCAATTCATAATTATTCACAACAAAATTTATCAATAGTCTAAATTCACTCATGAAACACAATTATTACTAAATAATTATCTGAAATGATAACATATTCAATCAAACATCATTCTCACAACCTAGCAAACATAAATTCATACTTCTTAAGACAAATTAAGACAAATATTAGTTTCCCTTATCTTATAGAGGACCAAACTGCTCTATAAGAGATAAAACGACTCTACCAGCTCAAGGAACTCTATTTTCACTCTTTTGAAGAAACTGATCAGGTAGACTTGAAGATCTTGTTGTTGTGATCACTCAAATGGTCTCTGATCTTCAAACATATGAATAAGAAATGACAACCCTTAGAGAGAAGTCAGATGACTCTAGAAAAATAGTTTCTAGAAACGTATTAAGTGACAATTATGTTAGAGTAATGAAAAAGGTTTGCACAAAATGTTTCTAAACAAAATTCAGATTTATTATATTCAATGATAAAAACCATTTACTTACTATTTAAATTATTTAAATACAAATTAGTTACATAATTCAAAATTTTATTAATTTTATATAATACAAATAAATTTTACATGATTTATATAATTAAATTTTATGAAATTATAAATTACTATAATTGAAACTATAAAATTATTTAAAATATACTATTTTTTACTTATATCATTTAAAAAAGTAAAATTATTGATTGAACAATAAAACATAGAAAATAGAATTTTTAATTGTCAAATATTATATAAGATTTTAAATAGTAATATTATAGAATCAATTAAAATATAATATTAGGAGAAGTTTGGTATAGTATTTTAGTCTTAGGTTTTTCCTTTTTAATAAAGTAGGCATGTAATTGATATTTTCATAAAATAGAAGTAAAATTTATTTTAAATTATGTAATTTGAATTAATTGTAGACTCTAAGAAAAAAAATTTGACCTTTAAACTTTGAATTAGTGTGTGTGTGTGAGTGTGTGTGTGTGTGAGTGTGTGTGTGTGTTGTGTGTGTGTGGGGGGGGTGTGTGTGTGGGGCGGGTGTGTGTGGGGGGGGGGGGTGGGGGGGGCTGTGGGTGTGTGGATGTGTGCGGGTGTGTGTGTGTGTGTGTGTGTGTGTGTGTGTGGGTGTGTGTAGGTGTGTGGGTGTGTGTGTGTGTGTGGGTGTGGGTGTGGGTGTGGGTGTGGGTGTGGGTGTGGGTGTGGGTGTGGGTGTGTGTGAGTGTGGGTGTGGGTGTGGGTGTGTGGGGGGGGGGGGGTGTGTGGGTGTGGGTGTGTGGGTGGGTGGGTGTGTGGGTGTGTGTGAGTGTGTGTGTGGGTGTGTGGGTGGGTGGGTGGGTGTGTGGGTGGGTGGGTGGGTGTGTGGATGGGTGGGTGGGTGGGTGTGGGTGTGTGTGTGGGTGGGTGTGGGTGTGTGTGGGTGTGTGGGTGTGTGGGTGGGTGGGTGGGTGTGGGTGTGGGTGTGGGTGTGGGGGGGGGGGGGGGGGGTGGTTATTAACATATGTAAATTCGTTTGTCAATTGGTACATTTTAAGCAAAGTGTATCGGGTTTTAGTAGACAAAAATACCCTCTTATATTATGGATTCTAAGTTTTAAGGTCAAGGGAATTTGAATAATTTCTATTTTAAAAAAAAAAACAAGAAACCCCCAAGCCCTTACTCACCCCTCTCTCATCCGTCATTCCTCTCAACCCTTTCTCATTCATCTCTTTCACTCTAACCTTCTCTGTGTCATCCCTACAGTAGCCCCAACTGAAAAAAAATCAGAGACACTCACCTAACCCTAATCCACCTTCCGTACTTATCTAATTTATTTCTCTCTCATCTCAATTCTTTCTCTCACCCACACAGAGTAACCTTCGACATTGCAATTTGTTGTTCTTGCTTCGTTCGTTCATTTGTTTTCCACTTTAATAATAAAGTAATTGATAATATTCCTGTTGATTTTTTATTAGAGGTTTGTGTTATATCTTTTCCCTTCTAATTGTTATTAAATTTCGTTTTTAAATTTTAGAATTAGTAGTTTATCTCCAGGGAGATTTGATATTTTGACTATTAAGTGTTCAGAAATATTTTCTAGAAGAGAAAAACCGTTATGTGAAAAGGGGATTCCAGAAGGGGTAAGCCATGGTCCACAAAATGAATATCTGAAGTCAGCTCTTAAAAATAATTCTAAAAACATATTTTGTCGCTGAAAACAATATTTTGGAATATACTTTTCACCTTCCTGCATATAACCAACGTCAAAACACAACAAAAAATGAAGCTCCTGTACATCTTACTAAATGATTTAACGTGAACAAATTATTGAAGAAAGTTATGGACAGAGAAAATTGTTGTTGTTGACTTTGTCCCCTTATTCAGAAAAGAGACCACTACTCATTCCCTTTCGAATGTTTCATTTTGATAAGCATATTTTCATTTCATTTTTGTAAAAACAATTAAAATATTATAACAAATTACACATCTTGTAGATTTGACCAGATTGGAGAATATTAAGTAGCTTTCAAGAAGAACTACATTGATATACCAACTAATTAAAAATCAACCAAAAATTAGTAAACTAGTCGTAATGAACCTGTTAACTCTAAGTTGGACTAGAAAATTACTTTCCAAAGTAAATCACATCATGTAAGTTTATTTTAAATAATTCACATCTCCAACTTGTTTGGTCAATATAAACATGATGTCATTATGATTTATCATTTGTCGTAGAAGTGAAATTAAGAAAAACAAAAACGCACTGAATTTCAAATTGGAATTTAAACTTAATAAATGTGTTATCATCACGCTCATAGTTTAACTTCTACTCTTTTCATTTCTATGATTTATCAAAATTATAAACATGATGTTGTCATTCTGATTTATCATTTGTCATAGAAGTGAAATTAAGAAAAACAAAACACACTGAATTTCAAATTGGAATTTAAACTTAATAAATTTGTTACCATCACGCTCATAGTTTAACTTCTACTCCTTTCATTTCTATGATTTTATCAAAATTGGTATTAAGAAACTAAATGCTTTGCAACTATTATGGGTTGATGTTAACGTCTTTTCGTGGGGGGTTCTTATTTTTTTTTTTAGTTTTGAAATTACTGTAGACTTTAGTTTTTTACAAATTTAACAACAATCAGAAGGTAAAAGATATAACACAGCCCTCTAATCAAAAATCAACATCAACATAATCAATTATTTTATTATTAAAGTGGAAAACAAATGAACAAACAGAGCAAAAGCAACAAATTGCGGTGTCGCGGGTTCTTGTGTGTGGATGTGAGAGAGAATGGAGATGAAAGAGAAACAAATTGGATAAGCAAGGAAGGTGGATTAGGGTTAAGTAAGAGTTCCTGATTTTTTCAGTTGAAGCTACGGTAGGGATGACAGAGAGAAGTTGGAGTGAGAGAGATCAAAGAGAAAAGGTTGAGAGGAATGAGAGATGTGAGAGAGAGATGTGAGTAAGGGTTGGTGGGTTTCTTGTTTTTTTTTTAGTTTTGAGAATGGAAATTATTCAACTACCCTTGACCTTAAAACATAGAATTCATAATATATGAGGTATTTTTATCTACTAAAACCCGGTACACTTTGCTAAAATGTACCAACTAAAAAAAACTTACTACGCATGTTAACAAACCCATATATATATATATATATATATATATATATATATATATATATATATATATATATATTATAATTTACAATAAAATATTTTTACTACTTTACAAAAATGTTTACATATCTCATAAAATATGGTTAAACTAAGAAATTTTAGTAATCTAAATAATTATAATAGAGAGAAAAACATTAAAAAATATTAAAGGTAGGATTTCCAATGTTTGCTTTTTTTTTTTTACCTAACCAAATATTTGATTTATCCTCTATGCAATGTGTTTGGTCAAAATTATGTAACTAAAATCTAAAAGATAATAAGTATATGTTATCCAAATAATAAAGAAAGCAAAAGTAAAACTTCTTTATCTCTCTTAAAACTTTAGTGTGTAAAATTACTCAGTAAAGATATTATCTTAGTGAAGTTGTCATATGTGTGCGATCAAAATCACACTAATGTATATTGTTTATCAATGACACTTAAAATAGGTCTATAACAATGATTTTTAAATTATTGTTGTTTTAGTCAAAAAAATATTTAGGTTAAACCCCTTGAGAAGTTCCTATTTATGTGGGTTTTTCTCAGTTAGATCTCCTTCTTATCGGTTTCGCCAATTTAGTCATTTATAATGAAAAATTGACTCAATTGAGCCCTTGCAGTTAAATTGGTTTAACGGGGTTAAATTTTTGATGACTTGTGATATTGACGTGGACAGTTTTTAAATGTGGCATTGAGAGACCATTATACGTGGCATTTGATAAAAAAAACATTTTAAAAATTGGTTTCGAAAACTCCACCACCGTCGCGCACCTCGAACACCTCCATTGTCATCCCCAGCTTCCCCTTCCTCCCTTCCGTCGCTCCCTGCATTCTTACCGTGAACTGCTTCTTCCCTGTCACCCTAAAGTTTAGGTTCTTCGCAACCGCCTCCAACTTCGCCATCACCGACGACGCTGAGTGCTTCGATATGAACATCGATGGCAACCGCTTCCTCGTCTCGAACAAATTACTCAGATCAAACCCGTGTGACAACGAGGATATTATCTCGAAAGCATTGTAAGACGGACGAGCCGGCTTGGACCCGACCAGTTCTCCAGAATGGTTGTTGCTGATGTTACCATCTTCATTGTTGCTGACGTTTCCACTGCCACCGACATTGTCCCCGTTGAAGTCGATGTTATCCTCCACAACTGTCTCCTTCATGGAAAACGCAATGGGGCGCACGAACCCAACTTGGAACCAAGGATCCTTCATGATGTCAGGAATGTAATACCTCTTCTCTGGGTCTACAACCATCAAATTAGAGATCAAGCGTCTCGCCTCGGGTGAAATCCATTCCGGGAATGCATAATCAGCTTTGAAAGACTTACTGTAAATCCTCATCACATTCTCACACTGAAAGGGCAAATACCCAGAAAGAAGCGCGAAGAGGATCACCCCACACGACCATATATCAGCCTTCGACCCATCATTGCCCTTCTTTTTCAGAACCTCCGGTGCCACATAGGCCGGCGTGCCGCACGGCGTCACGAGCATCCCGTCAGATCTGCGTTGGTCAGGTAGCGCAGACAAGCCGAAGTCTGACACTTTCAGGTCTTCGTTCTCATCAAGGAGCAGGTTCTTCGGCTTTAAATCACGGTGGGTGACGCGTTTTGTGTCCAGCGCGATTTAGGGTTCGTGGCTAATTTTGGGGGTTTTCAAATTTGTGATTTTGTTTTCTCTTTACAGGTTTCAAATGGTTTAATGGAGAAGAAAATAGATCATGATGAGTTCGGTTGCAGCGCGAAGAGCTTGAGCGCTGGTTACGTTGGCCATGGTGGCGATTTGCCCTCGCGATGCTGGATGGAAGGAGATGAATTAAAGCGAACATGACGGAGTCACGATTTTGATTTTGTGGTTACTTGATTGCAGGTTGATGGTGCACGAGGAAGATGATGGTGGTTTTGAGGCGCGATTGGGTTCTCTATGATGGTTTTAGGTGGTGCTTGACTGTAATGGAAGATGACTTTGTTTAAAATATTTTAATCAAAATGTTAAAATGTTTGTAAATTCCACGTAGAGCTCTATGAATGCCATGTTTAAAAAACTTGTCACGTCAAGCTCCCACTTCATAAAAAACTTAACCCCGTTAAACCAATTTAACAGCAGGGATCTAATTGACTCAAATTAGCATCTTTTATGATTAAATTGGGGATTCTAATAAAACGGAGATCCAACTGAAAAAAACTCAGATAAATAGGGACTTCCGAAGTGGTTTAACCAAATATTTATAATAAGTTAACAAAAGGCTGACAACACTTTTGAATGAAGTGAATATTTCTAAATTCTTACACCATGTAACATCCCAAAATACAGTAATTACCATAAATCAGAATTAATTACAATTAACAGCAAAATATACAGTCTTTCTATTCATAATTGAAGTTCCAGAGCCGAACGGCTTCAATACAAAAGCAACGCTCATAAAACGTATACAGTGGGAGTCTAAAACGAACGGCTTAAGTGCGCATATACAAGGAATTTGGACGAACGGTTTTACAAAATTAATAACCAAACGTCAATATAAGCTAACGTTTACAAACTAAACATCTATGAGCGTTCTAAGCAAAAAGAAAGACGGACGTCCTACTGCTCCGCTTTCACTTCCACTTCAACCAAGTTCTCTTCCTCAATAACGTCCTCCAGTGTAGCCTCGCCTTCTGGTCACATCCACATGGATGATCATTGCAAGACAGGAAGAACGTACATAGACAGTATGACAACACAAGGAAAAACGAAAGGGTAAGCTTATAATATTTAATTCATACAATTAACACATACATTTAACATTTCCATTCACACATACAACATGTAACTTAACATAGAACAACATAGAAATATATATATATATATATATATATATATATATATATATATATATATATATATATATATATATATATATAAGACAGACCGTCCGGACTGTATGAACCATGTAGTTACAAGCGTCCTTGCACCCGAGTGGTGTAGTAACTGATCTAATCTCACAGCTGCCACTCAAGGTTAGTCCGTTCTTACGTCGCCCACGTTAACTTATGGACTAAGGACCTCCTGCCGTTCCCACACATGACTACCCTCCTCTACATGAAGATGAGCATCACGGAACATCAGGATGGACATCGAGTCTTAACTTATCCACGGTCATACTTTACCAATTTAACATTTAACATATCTGAGACGTTCCTCCTTGGAACGCCCGTCCAAAATCCATACTCATAAAATCCCTTAATATAGTGTTCGCACTATAATTCCTTATAATTTAACATCATTCTCATCTTTAACTTTAAGAGCACTCAAGGACGAACGTTCAGTCCTTTGAAGAATTAGGACGAACGTCCAAATAAAGTACTGGATAGACGGACGTGACTCTCTGTTTGATCAGTTGAAGGAACTGACTCTATTGAGGGTATAATGGTACTTGGTAAATTTTCGTAATAAAGAAGAATATCTTGGACCAGATTCAATATACCAAGGATAGTCAATAACACTTAGAACTTTTCTTTGTAAAATTTTGTATATACAGAACCGATGCCAATATTTGTACGAACGTGAGAGGATGAATATTGTAATATTTGGACGAACGCTATTTACGTTCATTAAGAAATCAAAGATAAGGACGAGCGTTCGGTTTAAGACCGAACACTTCATTAATGCGAACGCTCGGTAGATGACCGAGCACCAATCATGACGAACGCTTGGTTTAAGACCGAGCGCTATTTAGGACGAACGCTTCGGTACAAGACCGAGCGCTATATAGAACGAACGCTTCGGCATAAGACCGAACGTTACTTAATTCAATGTTATTTAATTTAAGGCGTACGCCAACTCTATGCTGAACCGAACGCTCAAACATAGTATTTCAAATGAGGACGCTCGTTCTCAAACCGAATTCTTCCCAAATGAAAGAATTCTACTCTAAGTCTTTTTCAGGGAAACCGAACGGTATAAGACCGTACGATGACGAACGTAATTTATCATATCCAGATTTTCAAATGTCTTAACTTTAACATTTTTTATACGATTCAAACTCTATAAATTCATATCCACATTAATTTTCATACTTTATAACATTAATTCACCTCATCAAATCCAACTATATACTGCTCATTCATCCTTCATACGCATCAAAATCAACATGCATTACACCCCAAAACAAAATCATAATCATCCAGTACAACAGGTTCGTTCATAACAGCTTCAACATCATACTTTTCATACATTCACATCAGATCATACAACATGCAAGTATAAATTAAACATATAAGCTTCCCTTACCCGGATTGACAACCAAACTTGTCCTAGATGCAAAAGTAGCTTCGTCCAACTACGCTTATGTTCTTGACTCCTCCAAAACAAATCTAACCACAGAAAACAGAACACTTAGACTACCTACTTGCATGCAACTACAACCCTAGTTTTTCCAGAAACCTAAGGACAAGCTTCTGAAGGAGACTTACCAGTTTCAGTCTTTGAAACTGTTCGGTCCAGTTGGTAGCTTGTAGTTGGGTGAACGTTCCTACGGTGCTGCAAGTTGATCGGAGAAGAGACGTGAGAATTACAGTAGAGAGAAGTTGGAAGTTTTAGAGAGAAGGTGGAGAAAATGAAGGGTTGAGTTCAGAGGTAGAAGATGAGTGCGTGTAGGTGAGAGACAGATTTTCAAAAATCCAGTTTTGTTAAACTCACGTTCGTTCGAACGAACGTGTCCCAAGCTGACACCTGCACACTAAATTCTGAACTGGAAGCTTCTCCCGCGACAGGTGGCGTATGTGCATGTGGTGCAAAGTGAGTTTTTAATGTTTCAGAGAAATGATGTGGTACGGTTTTCCAGTGCACAGAAGCGTGACGTATCCCATTAGGGAGTGAGTTTCCAAAGGGAATAAGCATTGATGTGACGTAAATTAATTTGATGTGACAGAGATTTATTACTGCTAATTATTTAGGGTCTCACACACCATAATCTAAATTACTAAATAAAATACATTTTAAAATTAAAAACCATCTAAAGTTTAAAAATAAATAATATTAATTAAATTTAAAAATAAATAATATTTAAATATCTAACCCAGAATGTAGGTACAAAGGAATGCATAATTGTATGGAAAAGAGTGTCGAGAGGGAGCCTAGCACCAACAAGGAGGGAGGCATAAAAGAAGGAAAACATCATGGGACACATGACGAACTTGACTAGGGTGGAGGAATGATTGACGAACGAAAGCACGAGCGATGTGGAGACTACCAATAACGATGCAAACGTGAAGCCTAGTATAATTAATATATACTCACTTAAGTCTGCATTTTAATATGGAGAGTTTGGTGCGGAGTTAATTAAGATGCAAACTTATAGAATATTAGGAGTCATAATTATAAAATATTAGGATCATATAATTTTATTTTTTATTCACGTTGTAAATTTTTTTTTTTTTTTACAATCCAAATTTGAGAATGGTATATTTAAGTTTTCTTTTATAGTTTAGTTGTAAATGAGATATATGTGCATCCTAAATGAAATTGATGGAATGCAATTTGAAATTTTTGTTCATAGTGAAATTTACCTAAGAGTGTATCATCTTTATGCTTTCCATATTTGGCTCACACTGATCTCGCCTTCCCTTCTCTTTGGTTGAACATTGAATGGGCCTTTGTTGGACTATTTGATTCCTTGTCTTCTCTTGGCTAACATTTGCTCCTTTTAGGCCTAGTAAGCCTAAGTATAACCTATTATTAGGCTAAAACAACTCTTTGCACCTCTTTTTCTAGGAAATTAACAAGTTACTTTTTATATACTACTTCAAGAAATACAAAATTAAATATATTAATAAACTACTTTTGTCAATAGGAACATTTTTTAAAACTCCAAGTTATCCTCAAAAATAACGTGTTCTTAATCATTTCATTTACTTTATGTCAATTTGAAAAGGAATCAATATAGAAACTATGATTTATTATGTTTCTTTTCTCATCAACATATTATGCCAATTTTTAGCCTACCCATTTTGTCAATTTGAAACATAGTTCATTAAGAAACTATTATTTATTATGTTATGCCAATTTTTAACTAACATAAGTATTTAAAATTTGATTTTGGAAATCTTGAATAATAATGAACAATACACATAACTATTATATTTTGTTAAAAATTCACAACATCGATCAAGTTGTATTTGTTTTTATAGATGATACTATTAATGCATACGTGAAATAATTAATTTTTTATTAACTAAGATGTTTATTTAAATGGATATGCAATAATTTGTGGGTGTCCATTTGTGAGAGATAATACTCAAGTATTCCACGCATGTCCACGAGATTTGGAGGAATAGATTTTTGATATACGACTCAAACACCCTTAGTGAAAGAGACCATTGATTTTGTGCTGTTGTATATTTTTTGGAATTCTGGTTGATTTTAGAAAAGAGTGGATTCGAATTTTTATTTTCTCGATTTCAATTGTATTTTAAAAATGTTGAAATCAATTTTTTAGCTTCTAGAATCGTTTGAAAGCCTTTGTTGGAATCGATTCTTGTGCACGTGTTGGAGGGTGAACCGATTCCACGTACCTGAAATATTTGCATTCATGTCATAGTCCAATAATACATTACTTGATCTTCCATTCATGATATTCAGGCATTTGCTCCAATCCAATTGTGCACGTTGCTTTGGATCTATCCATATTCTAACCATCCAATAAAAATGTGAATATGCAGTCAATGAATGCTACAATCATAAAGTGCAATTCTAAAATTAGAGAGAAGAAAAATAAACTCAAAACATTAAACGATCAATCCAAATCTCAATTTATATTGTATGTTATTGATTTTGCGAATTAAACTTTAAAAATTAATTATATGTAAATAAAGAACTAAAAACACAATAGAGAGAAAAGGATTGAAAGATAATTCGAAATTTGAGAGAAAAATAGAAAAACATATTAAAAGTATTTTGGCAGACAATATTAATTTATTTCTTATTTTCTGTGCTTCAACTCTGGTACACAATGCACACTAAGTCAAATTTAGCAAGAAATATAATTAGCCCCACAAGCATATGAGAAACATTATTGTATGACTATAAGCTAAAAGGCCATGCTAATCTGTTATCCTTTAAGCTATCTTATAATGATAAATCTGAATGTTGTCTTGATTTTGTTTCTTGAAATTGCTTCCCTTTCTGTGAACAAGGAACTTGCCCCATTTGTATGCCCTATATTTGGAAGGGTTCTCCTCATTTGTCATCTCCTCCAAAGGCTTCACTTCTGTGTCCTGTGCAGGGTTGAAGAAAAATGGAATGGAAAACCTTTCTTTCTCAGAGTTAACCATCACTCTGTGTTCCACACTCTCATACAAATCATTGCTCCAAACCTGCATTAACTACCCACTTAATTCTCAAATACAACAACTATCACCTTCTAATCAATCCTGGATCATATAGTTTGAGCAACCCACCTGAATAATATCACCAACATTGATTATGTAAGCATCTGCTGTAGGTTTGACTGGAACCCATTCTTGATCTGCTTTGCGTTTGACTTCAAGTCCTCCAACCTCATCTTGTGCAAGAATGGTTAAGGCTCCACCATCCTTGTGTCGACCAACACCAAGGGCTAGGTGAGGATAAGGGCATGGAGGATAGTGGTTGAAACGAATAAAGCTGGTTTGATCTTTCGTGAAAAACTCTTCAAACCTCTTTGCCTCAAGGCCTAAGCTCAGAGCTATCAGCTCCATCAACTTAAAGGACAACTTTTCCATCTCTTCAATATACTCTTCTATTAAATCCCTGCTCATCTTTAACTAATTGTTCATCTCTAGTTGACAGTGTATAGTTATTGATTACAGAGTGAAGATGAATTACCTAAAGTTTGAAGGGTAATCGGGGGATGCATTAGTCCATTGAATGAGTCGATCATCGTGTTCATCAGAAGATGCAGGAATGGAAGTGGGGTCTTTGGCTAGAAAATCAAACACTTCTTTCCAGTCCCTGACGTTTTTGGTGAGTTCTGTGTCATAGTAACCGATTAGTGAAATCTCATCTCTGCTAACCTTCTTCTTCTCTTCCAGAGTTTGAGCAAAGAACATCCTTGAAGCATTTTCAAGCCTTTGCCTTAGAGTCAGGGAGACCCCATGGTTGATTACTTGGAAGAAGCCCCACTCTTTGCATGCACTCCCTGTCTCCTTCACTAAGCTTTCAATGGAAGATAGATCTGAAACTGTTTGGTTGGTGATTGGAGAGAGATCAATTATGGGAATTCCTTCGACTTGGATGGAGGAGAGCTTTGGCCTGTGTTCTGGGTCTTGGATGAAAGCAGTGTCAACCTCTCCCATGGCTGTTGCTGATCAACAATGATTGAGTACTTTGCCAGAACGCAGACTCTACTAATATACGTGAACTTGTTCACTTGTTTTGTTTCAATTTCACTACCTAATACCATTATCCCTTTTTCCAATGAACAGTGATTATTTTGTGATATATATTTATGCGCACAAAACTTTACAATAATATTCACGGAAAGCATTGAACCAATGAGATTATTACAACTCTGATCAATAATCAATGATAGAGAGGGAAGATTTTACGTAATATACTGAAGAATTTTGAACACCTACGTCACAATCTCTTTCTGGGAAAATGGATGCTACAAAAATCATTGATGTTTACGTGATGTTAGAAAATATATGTGGTGGTTGCGGGGAGAGTGTATCAAAGTTTATTATAGTCTCCGCGCACATACATTGAATCTGGACTCGTGCGTGTGCATTGTCATGGTCTAACGTGAGAAGAAACAAAAGAAAAGTATACGTTGAGAACGGAATTAAAACAAATTTTGATAATACTTGCACTTGTAGTATTTAAATTTTTTGGTTTATATACACGCTTTAGCCCTATTCGAGCAATTGTAATTTTATATTATCAATTATTTTCTTAATTTTAATACCATTCTTTAACGAGATTCATGTCCATGCACCTTCATATGGATATAACCCTTTCACCGGATGACAAATATAGATCCAATTTATCTATACAAAAGTTATATTAGAGGACGCCGTGTTTTATGAAGTTGGAGAAAGTTCTCAACCTTAGTGATGAAAACAATGATGATAAAGAAATTTGGGAGTGATGATAACCGTGGAGAGTAAGATTGTTTTCAACTTTCTTCAAAATGAAAGATTGTTTTCAACTTTCTTCAAAGAGGAAGTGTTTTGTGTGTTAGAAAGTAGGACAACTAGCGAAAGACTGTCTTAGTAAGAAAGAAACATTGTATACATGTGATTACTATCGATGGAGAAGAGAGAGGGTAGCATGGTGCAAGGTTTTTCTTCTGTATCTGATAGAATTTTGAAAATGTAGTATATTTTAAAGCGAACAATTCATTTTAGTCATAGTTAGAGAGTTACCCTTTGAGTTTTCGGTTTGTTCAGAGCTTTCGATTGTGATAGAAGGACACGTATTTAAAGTCAACTTTTCTTTTGTCAATGACATTTGGCATTGGACCAATGTCTTACGGCATGGCTTCAGCTGAAGATGACTCCACCTATTGAAGTTGAAAAAGCGTTGAAAAATTGCTAGAAGAAACAATTTACAAAGTATGTCTCCGTGAAAACATGATTACACTTCATAAGACGATGGTTTAACACATAACAAATTTTAAAAAACACAAGTGTTACCTCTAACAAACAATACCTCACTATCTAATTTTAGTTTACATGAGACAAAGCATAGGTGCTCCCATATGATACACTAACATAGAAGAGGTGAACTAATTTCATACGGAAAAATAAGTAACGCGTAAAAGGTTTACGTTGCAAAGTCACATTAGAATGATCTCTTGAACAATGATTGAATAAAACCGTCAAGGGTTTGTGGTGGTCAAAGAATGAATGAATAAGGGTAAAATGGAATTTATAGTTTTATAACGGTGCAGGAAAAAAAAAAGGTGTTGGAAGCAGCAGTCAATCCCATACCATACCAATAACGTGTAATCAATGGGATCTAAAATTCCATACTCCTTGGGGGATGGCATCCAATATTCACTCCCAATGACTATGAACTATGAATCCTGCAAGTTGGCCTTAGCCTGTTGTAGCTTCAACAATTTGGCCACCAATCTCGTTTAGATAGAAGCACACAACAATATTTTGTAATTGCTAAGTTAGTAAGGAAATTCTAGTTTGATGATGAACTGCTGACAGAGTGGTTTGGCTGCACCATTGGATATAAAAGGATTCAATAACGGTAACGATGCACAGTAAATCTTGGTGGCATAACTAAATTCTGTAATACTCAAGACTTCCAAAAGATCAGAAATTCAGACTTCAAAACTTCAATATACAACCACTTTCATCATAGAATCTGAAGAAGTAATAATTAGATCGGGAAAAGTATAACTGTTCAAATTCTTAGAAAGTCCTTTGACTCAAAACCATCATGTCTCGCAAAGAGCAAGTTATTGCTTCCTTCCTCTTCCTTTCTTGCTTGGTTGAGCATCCATTTGCTCTTTTCCAGTGACTTCTGATAGATCAACTGCAGAATTACAAGTAATGGAGAATGTAAAAAGAAATCTCAGCACCAGACAAGAAAGAATATCCAAAACACAATCAATGTAAACCATAAAGGAATATTGCACTGAGTGGTTTCGTATTCTCAAAAGAATCTGTCTTTGACCATTTTTATAGATAACACGAATGTTGCACAGAAGTCTTTTTAGTTAAAGCATCATCACATTAACAGCTTAGAGTAAGACATACCATCAGGACCACGGGCCATCAAAGCAAAGAACATATTGTTCAGTTTTTCCATCTTCTTAGCCTCCTGTGCTTGGTCTGTCTTGTACTTTAGACACTGTAAAAAGTACAACAATTGACAATTAGAAATTAAGATTACGAGGCTAATAATGTAAGAGGCAGTCAATCATAAAACAATGGAAAATGATGCTAATTGCTAGGAATATAATTATTACAAATCATTGAATAACAGATTTTGTTCTGCTAATTAAAATGAGAGCTCATACGCGGCTAAATTAAATTTTCACCACCAACAATCATGAGAATTTTATTAGTATATTATTTTCTTTGTCAGAATAATTATAATGTTAGAGTCATTATTAAGTCTCTAAGTAGGGAGTAGTGTGTTGGGAACTGCTTCATGTTGTACCTAGTTATGTATCTAGGTATCTAATAAACTTTTTTGATCTTTCATCTTCCCATTATATCAGATTTCTATCATTATAAATAGAAGATGATTAGAGGGGTCTTTCAAGCCCTCAAAAATATATTTCCTCTCTGTTTTAATCTTAAGCTTGTTTTAAAAAACATTATACTAACATTCTTTATGCATTACAGTAACCACCCTAATTGTTTGAAAGCATTACACCGTCTACCCCTATAAGGAAGATGTTAATAAGCTGAAGGTGCTTGTGTAATTTCACATAACCTTACGACTGATTAGTGTAATTTATTCTACAAGCACCTCCACCTTTTTAACATTTACAGTAACTTTAGAAGGAGAACAGAACACGAAACAAGAGGAAAGAGAGGATCCAGTAGGTTAGAGTAGAGAGGGAGAATTACAAGGGAAGAGAGGAACAAACAAAGGCAGAGAGAGGGATCATGTATTAGGAAAGGGTCGTGCAGCAATTAGGGCAAGTAGGGTATTTTGATCAAAATGGGTGATACAACCTTGGAGTAACAATCCAAAGTAAATTCACCCATGGAAGCAATTCAGCATGGCACACAACTCATTAGGGAGGAAAAAAAATAATTGGATCATGCCATTCATCAAGTTGGCAGAAAAAATAGACAACCATGAACTGCAAGATTGCCAAACTCTCTAGTTAACTAATAAACTGTTATGTAATTTTGGATTGAGGAAACAAGTTAACTCTATCTCTCAGCAGATAAACTTGGCTGAACACTTTAAACCCATTAACACATTTTGTATAGAAGAATCAGATTATGATTTCATGTCAATCCACATTTACAATCTCAAACATGCACAAAAGACTGGCATTTAAAAATTAAAATACATTGAATATATATCTGTTTTGTTCTAGAAAAACAAACTTATACCTGCCGGTTATCAGTGACCTTAAGTACCAACTTGCCATCACAATGCCTGTACTTCATGACATACCGTGTCTGCTCCAAATACAATGAAGAAATTTCATTTTCAGTACGTTTTAATAGAACAAGAAGGACAAGTTGGATAACTTGGACAATCAAGAAACTGAATTATAAAAAATCAATTGAGTATTGCACAACTGAATATGAAAACAGAGCAAATATACCAATTAAAGGCTTTTATAACAGTAAAATAAAACAAAAGTCTGAATGAAGTTTGTCAGGCTTCTGTTACTTTAAGAAACGAGAAAACGTTGAAGGTATAGAATTACAGAATCAGGATCAGCACGAAACAACTGAATGGATTGCTCCACAAATTTGTCCCACTCGGTAATGTAAACCATCGCACCAGACAGAGACTTCGAAACAATTTTCTGCCAATTGTCAAGCTCTGATCAACTAAGTTCACCTGCATGTCAATGAGAAAAAAATGAAAATATAAAAAACCAGTGTCACTAAATTGATAACAAAGTGTACATATGATGAAAAATTAGGATCTATAGTCAGCAATTAAATTTCATTATATCAACAAAACTAAAAAAACAACAAATTCAAATGCATAGTCTCACACCTCCCGAAATTTCACACGAATATTATCAACCGAATGAACCAATCCACATTCTCCGGCAAAAAGAAACTCACGTTTATAATAAAATAAAAAACTTGTCAGAAAAAACAAATTAGATTTATATTGAAGGAATATCTCATTCTTATCAATCCTCGATTTGACTACAACCCTACTTTCTTAGTAAATTATGCAAAGAACAGTGCAAGTTCCCCTATTAAAAGAAGGGAACTGCACAAGAGAAGCAATTCAAGAAGTACGAGGTTACTTCAGGGATCCAAAACCCACCAATGCCACATTGCATGCCATTTAAGCCTACACAAGTGACTAGCTAAAAAAAACAAAACCCACTTAATTGCATAGAGTAAATACCCACACAAGTGGGGACCTACAACTATCAATTACAAAATGTCATGAAATCCTCAGTACATGACAACCAAAACCAAAATGGAAAAATCCTTCTAACATCACTCTCATTCATTCAACAACGACGTGGCAATAACCATTTAAGAATCAATCGAAATCAAATGATCCATGAAAAGTAAAACACATTATCAATTTGAGTCAATTTTGATCCATAACAGAAAAATGAAAATCGATTCAGTGCTTACCGCGAACTACGAGAAACAAAATGAGACAGTGAAAACCCTTCGATGGGAGCACTTGCGTGTTTTATATTCAATCAGAAAGAGCCTCAATAGTGCCAAAGCCGAGAGCTCGTAGGCACTGCAAACAAGCCTTTTAAATAGTAAAATTGGGTTAGTATTAGATCTGCTTAAATGAAAAACCCAGTTTTTGTTTCGTCTATGTTTTAGAGAGGCATTTTAACTTCTGCAAATAGGAAAAATAAAATAAACAAGTATCCCCAAAAGTTTACCTTTTTCTTTTTTTACAATTAAGGACTTTAAATTCTAATTAATTAATGCTGAATGAAACCTTATCACATTTGTAAACGTATACATGTAACTTTAGTTTTACTCCAAGATCCTTAAACATTATTATTTTTATAAATAGGCAATTTAAATCTTTATTTTTATTTCAATTCATTCTAAAAACTTAACAATATTTATAAACAGTTTTTTTGAATAAATTTGAAATAAATTTCTTATATCAAATTTCAATGTTTTTTTCATTTTTCTTCTTCTTCTTACTATGACTCGTTTTTTATGTATTAAAATACAATAAAAAATAAGAATTTAGAAATAAAGAAAATAACAATCAAAAGACCCATTTGATTTTTACAGATATTTTTATTTGATAAGACGTTTAAATAGTTTATGCAAAATTATTTTACGTTAACAGAATTTGTTGATTTATTATAATGGTATCTTTCACAATTTCAGTTTATAATTTTGAAGAATAAGATTAAGAATCTGCATGTCCTAAACTAATAGAAGTATTAGAACTATTTAAATTTTATTTCAAAATTTTGAATTTATTTTAATTCAGATAAGTAACTATTAATAATACAATTGTTTATATTATGCTTAATTTTAAATAATCTCTATTAAAAATTATTTATAAAATAAAATAAATTGTAAGGATTAACTAGAATAAAATAAAATTTCAGGTATATATTTAAAAATAACGTTATCACATGATCAATTAAAATTATTATAAATTTAAATAATGATTTGATGTAAATGATTTAACCTAAACTTATTAGGAAAAAAAGAGGTTGCTTACAAAAAGTTTGGCAAGTTTTAAAGATTAATTAGGACAAAATTAATATTTTAAGTGTCTATTTGTAGAAGTAATAAAGTTTTAGGATTAATTGAAGTAATATCAAAGCTTCATGCATCTATTAGTAAATGTAGTGAAGACCGAAGATCAATTAAAAGAAATGTTCGGACAAATTATAATCTGATTACTTAAATGGAGATTAATATGAAATGTAAAAATATTGTCTCATTTTCTACATGAGAGATGAAATAAATTATATTCCAATTTGATAATTTAATTGTTAAATCATTATAAAGTATGTTTATTTATTAAGACGGTTATATTACTTCTAGGTAAGTATACATAATATATCTATAACTTGTAATATATTACTAAAGGTAATTTTATTGTTTTTAGTATTATTACTTTGTTTAACAAAGGCATTGCTTTTACTGTGCTTCAAAATTATTATTTTACTTTTTTATTTAACAGTATAGTTTTAGTATTATACTTTTTAGAAAATAAATATAATTTATCTGTTTAAATATTTTTGGTCATCAATAAAAATTTTGGATTTTGTTTTTTATTTTCAATAAAAGAATATAGTTTTGATTTTCTATAATATTGTTTTTAGGACTCACAAATCAATGAACTTATTTTAGTTAAGGACCAAAAAAAATCTAAAAGTTTATTGAAGACTAAAAGTTTATTTAAGTAAAAAAAACATTTTAATCCTAATCGGTATTTGACATAACCAACCATTTATTGGTTAATAGATGTTAGTAAATAACATATATCAAAGAGGAAAGTAAACATTTCAAGAGGAACAAAAAGTGAAAATTTTGTTCAGGACCGTGAAATTCAAAAATTTAGTTAAAGGATGGAGGTTCGATGCTCCTTCCTTAGTTTACTCAATTTCTTGATCGTCCAAGCCTCTCCAAGAAATTAATATGCACTGATCGATGGTTGACTTGCAAAAAATGACGCTCAGTCAAATATGTTTCTCAAACATGATTTACTCTTATGTTGGTTGTCCTCTACAACCGACCGAGTGACCACTAATCATGGGACACTTGGAACCATGGGATTCGTGCTCGTTGAATGTGAAAGGTCAATCATCCTTAGCCGTTAGATTTGAGTGTGATGAACAATTGAGATTAAAACTTCGAAACCACTTTTTTCGGCTATAAATATGAGGTGGGGTTGTTGTCATTGTCACGCCTTCCCTCTTCTCTCCTCCGTCGATCCTTCTACCTATCTCTTTCAAGTAACTATGTCATCTATCACGTGGTCGTTCGATGAGTCCGTCGGTAAAGAAGGTCGGGGGTATGCTGATGATGTGACAGAGTTGTTTTCGTCCGTAGGGTCTTCCATCCTGGGCTTGTTGAAGGAGGAGATCAACCATTGACGTGGGAAGTTGCCGGAAATACTTCCGCCGAGGTCGTTGGCTCCTCCAATGAAACTGAGGAGGAAGGAGAAGTGGAAATAGAAATTGACGCGATCGGAGAGTGGGATGGAGTTACCACTGCTCCTCCTCCAACCGTTCCTAGGTATGATTGGCCCCCCATGAGGTAGGACTTTATACATCCTCCATTAGCACTAGCTTATCCTTAGAGGAACTTGTTGGTCGGGTGTATATACTAGCCAATGCGAAGGATGTTGAGAGTATCAAACTAGTTATCCACAAAAGGAACGAGCGCATGCCATGGGTGGGAAGGTTACAATACCAATTTTTTCTACGTGTATTCCACCTTGTTCTTTGACTTAGGCGTTCGTCCCCCCTTTTCGAAATTTCAAATGGGCGTTCTTCGCGTGCTGAACTTAGCTCCCACCCAGCTTCATCTAAACGGGTGGGCTTACATTTAGACATTTATCGTTGTTTGCACCGCCCTTGCCCTTACGTCTACACCAACTTCCTTTCTCTATTTTTTTCGTGCCCTGCCTCACCCCAATAAATCGTGGACTTCCCTGTTGCCCGTTAAGGATCAACAACTATTCACTCTTGTTAAAATAGAATGGCTCAATTTTCTCACACCAAGAGGGGGTGAATTGGTGAAGTGTAAAAACAAAAGCTTTTAAAATCTTTTTCGCAAAATGTGATGTCTTTACACTTTTCTTGAATCGCAAGGTAAATGATTAGCAATGCAGCAGAAACTTAATCGAATATACAAAGAACTTAATCGAATGAATAAAAGATAGTAGGATCAGAAAATTCAAACGCTGCGTTTTTATACTGGTTCGGCCAAGCCTACATCTAGTGTCCTTCCAACCACAAGAAGAAAATGCACTATAAAGATCAAGGTTTTTACAAAAAGGATTGGTCATGAGCTTCCAATCCTTTTTACGCATGTAAGGCTTATAGCCTTAACCCAGTGGATGCATGCACATAGCCTTATTTTTATGCCTATATGTAAAATATTCTTTATTGCAAACTAGAGAAGTAGCTTCTAAAGTACATAAAATAAAGCAAATGTATACTTGAAGAGTCCTAATTTTTAAAATAGCTCCCCTAAGTTCTTGCTTTAGCTTCTAAACTTGTTTTCCTGTTAAGCTCTTCCTAATATGTCCCTTTGGCTTGAATTCTTATCTCTTTCTCATATTCTTGTTTTGCCTCCCAAATAGAAAACTCCTCCATCAAAAGGACTCAAGTTAGTAACATTAATGTTGTGCTTGTTTTTGTTGATAGACTATCAGACAGACAAAAATAAGAAAATGGCGTGTGTTTATTTCTAACAATGAGACCAAAAGTACAACAACAAAAAAGAGACAAATGTTTATTTGTTTCGAGTGAAATGAGAAGAAAGAAGAAAAAAATTCCAGGTAAATGTTAATAATTAACATATTTGTCCTCATTATTTTCTACACAATAAGAAAAACTAAACTTTGAAGTAGATTGTTGGAAAAGCTGACAAAATAGTATTTCCTGAGGCGTGTAGAGTCACTGTCCTTAACACACAGTGTAGTTGGTATAGCAAGCTATATGAACCAAAGACACTTGACATGTGTTAGAGATTTATCAATCACAATACACCCCCACAATCCTTGCTGTTATCGATGTGTTGCGCTTAATAGGCCATGCGCGTGCCCGGTATTCATGAGTGCTCTAGAGATCATGCCAAGATCTCATACAAGCGGCCCCACTCGACACTCATATAGGTGATTTCATCAAGTGTATGCTGCAAATCATACACCACCCGTAAGGGATATGAAAAGTCATTAAAAACTTTGTTTAAGCTAAAATTCTTTCACCACATAGAATTTTAACTACAAAGTTTAACCTCTCATAATGCAGTCTCTAGCACTTTCACACACACCATAGGAAGGGACATAATTGATTAAAATCAATTTAGTGCTATCAGAACTAACAAGTGACTTGTTTTTACCCATATGAACCTTATTCATGGGATCTCCAATCACAAAGGTTGGGTTACCATCACTTGTTTGTTTGCAAGTGGCTTAAGTCCATTCCCCTCGATATTTCTAATATCATTTGTCTTCCCAGGGGTTTTGTCAGAGGATATGCTAGATTCCGTTCTGACTTCACATAGTTAATAAAAGTAGTTCCACTCTTTAGCAGCTGCTTCACCAAATTGTGTCTCAATTGAATATGTCTATTCTTTCCATTGTAATTTTTGTTTTTAGCTATAGTTATTGTCGATTGGCAATCACAGTGTATTGACACATATGAGGTTGGTTTCATTCCTAGTAGAATGTTTGCTAAGAAGTTTTTCAACCACTCAGCCTCACTACCACCCATCTCAAGAGCGACAAACTCAGATTCCATTGTTGATCTTGCAATAATTGTTTGTCTGGCTCCATGCAATCGTACCACCCCCAAGTGTGAATACATAACCACTAGTGGATTTTGTCTCATCTGAATCAGAGATCCAGTTAGCATCAGTGTACCCTTCTAGTACAGCGGGAAATCCACTATATTCAATGGCATAATCCATTGAACCTCTTAAGTATCTCATAAGCCTAACAAGTGCATCCCAATGTTCCTGATTTGGAAATTGAGTGTACCTACTTAGTCTACCTACTGCATAAGCAATATCAGGTCTAGAAAAGTTCATCAAGTGCAGTAAGCTCCCAATTATCTGGGCATACTGAGGCTGAGATAATGATTCTCCTCTATTTTTCATTAATTTAGAGTTAGCATCATAAGGGGTACTCACTGGTTTTAAGTCATAAAACCCAAACTTCTTAAGAAGTTTCTCAATGTATTGCTCTTGAGATAGTAATATACTATCTCCCTTCCTTATGATTCTAATACCTAAAATCACATTGGCTTCACCCATGTCTTTCATTTTAAATTTTGATCCTAGAAATAATTTAGTTTTAGTGACAATCTCATTGCATGTACCAAAGATTAACATGTCATCCACATACAAGCATATAATGACACAATCATCGTTTTCAAACTTAGAGTACACACATTTATCAGCATCATTAGGTGAAAACCCATCACAAAGCAACACATTATCAAGTTTTTCATGTCATTGTTTTGGTGCTTGTTTCAACCCATATAAGGATTTTAAGAGTTTGCATACTTTATCCTCTTGACCAGGTACAACACACCCTTCAGGTTGAGTCATATAAATCTCCACCTCTAAATCACCATTCAAAAAGGCTGTTTTAACATCCATTTGATGTATCACTAGTTTATGGATAGCTGCTAGGGCTAACAACACTCGAATAGAGGAAATCCTAGTCCCTGGAGCAAAAGTATCAAAGTAATCTATGTTGGGTTTTTGAGTAAAACCTTTTGCTACTAATCTTGCCTTATATTTCTCTATGGATCCATCAGGGTGATACTTTTTCTTAAAGATCCACTTACAACCAATGGGTTTTGCTCCTTTAGACAAATATACTAAAGTCCAAGTATTGTTTTTCTGAAGTGATTCAATTTCAGTCCTAATGGTCTTATCCCACTGTTTTTGCATCAGGAGCACTAGTAGCTTCTATAAAGCTTATTGGATCATTATCAACAAGATAAGTATAAAAATCATCTCCAAAGGAAGTTTCCTTTCTCTGCCTTTTGCATCTTCTCAAATCCTCGTTTATGGTATTACTATTATCATTATCATCAATAGGTTGAGACATCTCACTAACCTTTAAGGGAAACACGTGTTCAAAAAATTCAGCATTTTTCGTCTCCATTATAGAATTTCTCTCAAGTATGTTACTTTTAACAACTAGAAACCTATAGGCAGCACTATGTTCAGCATAACCTAAGAACATACAATCAAAGGTTTTAGATCTTATTTTCCTTTTCTTAGGATCAAGTAACATCACCTTAGCTAAGCACCCCACACCCTTAAATATTTAAGGTTAGGTTGGTAACCTTTCCACAACTCATAAGGAGTTTTACCGGTTTTCTTATGGGGTATTCTATTTTGTAAAAAACATGCAGTAAGCAAGGCTTCTCCCCAAAGGTTATCAGATGCACCAGAACTAACAAGCATAACATTCATCATTTTCTTAAGGGTTCTATTTTTATTAGACTCAGGTGAATATGGTGGGGTCACTTCATGGATAATTCCTTCTTTAACACAATAGTCATTAAAAAGCACATACTCACCACCTCTATCTGATCTAATCCTTTTAATTTTCTTATTCAACTGATTTTCTACTTCTGCCTTATAGGTTAAAAATACATCAAAGGCTTCATCTTTATGTTTGATTAAGTAAACTTTGGTATATCTAGAATAATCATCTATAAAGGTCACAAAATAATTTTTACCTCCTCTAGACATGGTTTGTTTCATATCAGCTAGATCAGTATGAATTAACCCTAATAGCTCAGTTTGGCGTTCTACAGAAAAACATGTTTTCTTTGTTAATTTAGATTCTACACATATATCACATTTTCTACTCTGTTTATCATGCATATTAATCAATCCTAGTCGTTGTAATTTCAAAACATACGAGGAATTCACATGTCCTAATCTAGCATGCCATATATCATACGAGTCAACAATATAAGTAGAAGAACTTGATTCATTAATATTTTCAGAAACATTTAGAATGAAGAGTCCTTGATCACAATATCCCTTCCCCACGAACACATTATTTTTTGTCATGATGATCTTGTCAGACTTAAATGACACTTTAACCCCCACCTTTTCCAATAGTGCTACAGAGATTAAATTAACTCTGATTGATGACACATGTAGCACATCACTCAAGGCCAGAGTCTTGACAGATGTGAGTTTGAGAAGAACTTTTCCTTTTCCCAGAATAGGAGTGGTCCTGGAATCACCGAGGTAGACGTGTTCTTCTCCATCCCCTACACTAGTGTAAGAGGTAAAAACACTTATGTTTGCACAGATATACCTGGTAGCACCAGAGTCTACCACCCACTTGCTCACATTGGTCATTAGATTTACTTGAGAAACGACCGCAGCAATAATGTCATCTCCTTCGGCTATATTGGCCCTAGGAGGATTGTTGTTTCTCGCTCTACGCCTGCACTGTGGTGCACGATGGCCTGGCTTCCCACATACAAAGCAATTTCCTTTCTTTTTAAAAGTAGGTTTAGATTCATGGGGACGAGATTTAAGAAAATTATTTTTCTTTTTGTGATCAGGTTTGTATTCGTACCTTTTTGGAGCAGGTTTTACTTCTACCATATTTGCTTTCGCAGATAAAGCTTTGGCCCTTGTAGTAGCAGACTCCTTCTTGTTGGTATCTTCAATTATTATGTGTGTAATGAGTTCTGGTAGAGACATTTGCTTGTGTCTGTGTTTCAACTATTGTTTGTAATCTGTCCAGGATGGCGGCAATTTCTCGATCAGAAGTTCTGAAACAAATTCATCTGGTAGTAGAATGTTTTCTGCTTTGATGTCTTCAAGCAACTTGTGGTATTCATTGATTTGAGTATTTATGTCCTTGTCTTCAATCATTTCCCAACGGTAGTAATTTCCTATGACGAATCTTTGTCTGACGACATCTTCGGCAGTGTATTTGAGAATCAACGAGTCCCAAATGTCCTTTGCTTCCTTGTAGGAACAGTACACATCGAACAAATCATTAGAAAGTGCACTAAGCAGAGTGTGTCGGCATACCTTGTTGGCTTAAGTCCACTCTTCAACTAGTTTTGAGTTTGAAGGAATAATGGAGTCGGGCTTCGGAGATGAAAGAGCAGCAACAACTCCATACATGTCTAAAAGGGTGGAAATGCGTTCTTGCCAGCGTCGGAAGTTCTGTCCAGAGAAAATCTCGATTTTCGACAAGTCCGGAAGCGATTTTGCGAAGATCGTCTAGGTTCCGGAAGCAATGGTTTGGCTCTCTGAAGGCATGTTGATGATGTCAGTCATAAGTCCTTAAGATTGTTGGAAAAGCTGACAAAATAGTATTTCCTGAGGCGTGTAGAGTCACTGTCCTTAAGGACTTATCTGCGGTGTGTTGCGCAAGTCCCCCAGATACAACAGAAACTTCTCAGAATGTCTGAGGATCTCAGAACTAGCAAGTAACTCTAAACATAGTATAAGAATAACCCATAATATTTTTAGAAGAGAGAAAGAGCTAAAGAATGAAATTCAGAAAATAGAAGAATGTGAAAGATTGAATTTGGTGTGTCTTGAAATAGAGGAGGAACTCCTTATTTATAGAGCTAGAAAGAATCAAGAAAATAAAAGAAATTAAAAAACATAAATGATTTAATTAAAACAAATTTGCAAGTTGAAAGAAAATGAATGTTGCCACGTTCCAAACATTAAAGCTCACAATTTAATGTTTTTAAACCACACGTTAATTGCAATAATATAATATTAATATATTATAACAGTATACACATATATATCATTTAATCGACTATTGATTATGTTATGTATATAATATAATTAATATAATATAATAAAATAATAAAAATTAAAGTAATTAAATGCAATTATTGCTTTTGCATGAGTAGTTCCAGTTTTCGGAAGGATATTCTAATTCTTTGTTTGAATACATCTTTCCCAAGACCTTTCTTCTTTTATCTGTTCTCTTTTAGTTCAAGTAATTCTTATAACCGGTTAGTTTCACAATTTTATATATATATATATATATATATATATATATATATATATATATATATATATATATATATATATATATTCTTTTTTAAATACAATTTTGTTAGGATGTAAAAGATATACTTAAGCAAATTAATTTTACTTCCAAACAAATACTTAAGCAATATTAATTATAAAACATAAATTACTAATAAAGTCTCTAAAGTAATAAAATTATCAAATATAATCACATAAATTAATGAGTCATCAACCTACCTCATTGATCTTGTTCTCATCCTAAATTTGGTGATTAATGATATACCTTTTTCTTCTAAAAGAAAATTAAAAAAAATCTTAATAAGTGTTACTATAGGCTTATAGCCGACCGAACGATAAAGGTGCAAGAGAGCCTCTAAGTTATTTTGAGCTCATGACCGACCGATGGTACCTCCTAGGAAAATGAACTGAGCGGACAAACAGTTAACCGCTCGGTAAAATGGACTCGCAACCAACCGAACGATGAAGGGACAAAAGAGTCGGCAGACCGATGATACCTCTCAGGTCAATGAACCGATCGGTAAAAAGAGCCGTTAAGGTAATCAATAGTAATAATTGTCGTGGAGTTAATAAAAATAATTGTCATTTATTGACAATTAATATTGTCATTCATTGGTGGTTAATGAGTCAGACCTAATGGTAAGCTCATTATAATTTATAAATATTTGTCTGGCAAAGGGTACAGGTAACTTCAACTTGAACTGAAACTTAGAGCTCTGATAACTAAATCTTGATTACAAGATTATTACGCAAAGTCACTGACTTGAGCGTCAGAGTGTCTTTTGCAGGCACCCTCCCTCGCGGCTTGGACAAGGAGAAGAGAGAAGACATTACAACTGGACATCAGAGCAGACAACTTTGAATGTTTTGGATTAGGGTTCTAAATCCTGCCGAAACATTTTGGCGTCCACCGTGGAACCGAGCGACATCCCCTGTAATCACAAGAAACCATACGTGTGCTCGGTCTCAATATCGCTATTTTGGATCAGTTTCATGTTTCGGAGCAAGAGCAAAACATTGAATAATAATTTTTAAAGGCATATATTTTGTATATATTTTGTTTTGACAATTTTCAGGAAAACAAAGGTCTCGCCTATTGCCTAGCGTTCCCAAAACCTAACAATTTGGAACGAGAAAGGAAATGAAGAGGTGACTTCCATGAGACTGGTAACGTAAGGGAGCAAATAGAAATGCATATTCAACGAGCACTAGTTGAAAAAATTTCTGAACAGTAATATTAGGAATAGCACCCACTCCCATAATTAAGCATGTTTCATATATTATTTTTCTTTCATCATAAAATATACAAATGGTATTATTACTTTTTGCTTTTCCTGCACTGATACGACCCACAGTAATGGATTATTATCAGTGGGTCTAAAGAGTCCAGTGCAAACCAACCCCAAAATCCCCACAGACGGCGCCATGGTGTTCTTCTTTTCTTTCTTTAATCTCTTTCGAAGGCGATATGCTCTCGCGATCTCACTTTCCTCTTCCAATCTCATCCCTAATATCTCAGTAATTTGTCCTCGAATTGTTATGATGTTAGGATTTCTCGTTATATTTGCCATAACCACCACAGTGAACAACTTCTTTGACTAAAGTGGTCTTATCCACACCGCCAACACCATAAAGACCAATCATATTAACTCTAGAATCTTCCAATGCTTGCCTAAACATATCGATAGTTTTTGTTTTTGATGCAAAACTTTCATAGCTAATGTTCGTCAAAGAAACATTGCTAGATGGAAATACTCGATAGGAAACTTCATCAAACATTTTATTCCAAGGTTCTTCTACCTTCTTTTCCTCTACCATCTTTGTAGCATTTCTACGACAAGTTACTCGGAAGGAAACCAATGGACCACCTTGTCTTCGAATGATATTCATCGTGAATAAATTGTTCATACTCTTCAAATCACTCATCATCTGCAGAAACTCATTTACATCTTCAACTCTGTGTTAGAAAGAATCCCCTACTCTTCAAACTAGCAACTTTCATCCTCTGCAGAAACTCATTTTCATAGATGAGCCCAGTGCAACACAATCTGCTTTAAGAATTATTTCACCAAACTCTCCAACATCTTCTTTCTCCAAGGAACCCTCTAAAAGACTCAGATGCATTAAGTCAGAACTGTCAAATTCATACAAGCCAGCTTCATGAAACCCTGCCGCCGATTGAGCCATAGCCGCCAACCCACCAGGCGGTGTGACATTGTTCCCCGTTGCCCTCACCTCCGCCGCCTGAATCGCGGAAGCGTCACTCTGATCCACCGCTTTGTGGCCCACGGTCAGGGCCGTGGCCTCCAACGCCTCCCCTATGGTTATTGCACCATCCCCAACCGCACTAGCTCGTCCGGTTTGAACCGGGGATGGTTCAGAATACTGCTGCGCAACCTTCAACCACAGAACACATACACACCTCGCATAAATCTTCTTCTTGTTTCTTAAAAGAGTCAGCATTTTAGAAAATAATGACGTTGACGAAAAATAAAAACAGAACCTTGCCGCCGACAGCCTCGGTGATTATGCGTCTTCCAGGGATTCGAGTTTCCGATACGGTGACACCTTGGTCGCCGGCAATGTCGTTGACGTCAAGGTGACCAACGAGGCCGGCCTATTCGTTCTGAGTGGCGGCGGATTGCATGACGAAAGCGGCCCCGCCGAGTTGGGTTTGTCCCAACACTAGAGTTTCTGCGCTTTGCACCATGGCAGCATTTTCCGGTGCAATGGGCTTATTTGCAAGGTCGCCGGAGACATCGAGAAGCCAAGTCGAACGACTTGAAATGGTCCGGCGTCGCTGATGTGGCAGCACATTCTCCATGTTTCTGGAGGAGATTTTCCGGCGCCGGCGGAACACGCCTCCGGATTTGAACTTGTAGAGTTCGGAGTTCCTCTCGGAAACTAGACGGACGGCTTCTCTGGCGGGGTACATCGGCCTACCGAAGGCGTCGCTGGCGGTGATCATGGCGGCGAGGATGGCGCCAATGCCAGTGCCGGCGACGATGTCGAAGAAATCGGTGAGCTGAGCTTGGGGATCGGAGGTGCGGAGATGGATCTGATCCTCGAGGTGGATGAGAGCTTGGCCGGGTCAATGACAAAATACGTCATTAAATAATTGTCTAACATGTTTTCTGATTGATCAAAGTTCAATTATTATTGTTAAGTGTAAAGAACAAGACCTGCAAGCCATTTTCAAATGAGAGCTTACTTCAGCTAGCGTCTTCCGAACGGTGGTAATTCATATGGTGGTCATCAACATCATTTATTATTCTTTTATGCAGGTCATGATTTATTATCGGGCAACACGAGAGATACAATTAAAAAAACTATCCTCTTACCCCCTTAAATTCAAAGGCCATAAGACTCTAAAGCATTTACATCAAGGCCGAACGGTTTCACTTGCTCGTTCGTCTCGCCTCAACATTTTGACTGAACGGTCACATCTATATTCTTGATGTCATCTGGCCTCAACTCAAACTAAATTCAGCTACATTTTTCTAACCGTTCAAAATTCTAGTGTTGTTTTTCTTCGGTGCAGATAACAGGACTTTGTATACAAACTACTTGGCCAACTTCGAGCAACCGATCGACAGCGAACATTTTTCAACTCGGTGAGGCAGTCTCTTCGTGAGCTCTCACCTTGGTCTTAGGGCACGCTTCTAGAGAGCTCCTAAGACCTAAACCGAACAGGGTGAGGCATATTTCTTTTGTGAACTCTCACCTTGGTCTTAGGGCACGCTTCTTGAGAGCTCCTAAGACCTAAACCGAGCGGGTGAGGCAGATTTCTTTTGTGAACTCTCACCTTGGTCTTAGGGCACGCTTCTAGAGAGCTCCTAAGACCTAAATTAAGCGGCAAAGCAAGCTCTTTCGTGAACTTTCGCCTTGGTCTCGGAACACTTCAAATGAACTCTTAGCGCGAAACCCGCTCGGACGATAAAGAACGCATGCTAGTAAGAATTGAAACTTAGGTAAAATCTTCTACCGATCGATATAACTTTACAAACCCAATGCGATATCAAAAATTTTGCTAGGGCTTGGGGGCTTATGTTACTATGGGCTTATAGCCGACCGAACGATAAAGGTGCAAGAGAGCCTCTAAGTTATTTTGAGCTCATGGCCGACCGATGGTACCTCCTAGGCAAATGAACTGAGCGAACAAACAGTTAACCGCTCAGTAAAATGGGCTCGCAACCAACCGAACGATGAAGGGGCAAAAAAGTCGGCAGACTGATGATACCTCTCAGGTCAATGAACCGATCGGTAAAAAGAGCCGTTAAGGTAATCAATAGTAATAATTGTCGTGGAGTTAATAAAAGTAATTGTCATTTATTGACAATTAATATTGTCATTTATTGGTGGTTAATGAGTCAGACCTAATGGTAAGCTCATTATAATTTATAAATATTTGTCTGGCACAAAAGGTACAGGTAACGTGAACTTGAACTGAAACTTAGAGTTCTGATAACTAAATCTTGATTACAAGATTATTACGCAAAGTCACTGACTTGAGCGTCGGAGTGTCTTTTGCAGGCACCCTATCCCGCGGCTTGGACAAGGAGAAGAGAGAAGACATTACAATTGGACATCAGAGCAGACAACTTTGAATGTTTTGAATTAGGGTTTTAAATCCTGCCGAAACAATAAGAATTTGTTATCCTAGGTTATATATCTATTTGTTGGAAGCAAGAGCTGCAATAATTTGAAATCTTAAACAACATGTTCATAAATAAATAACAGTTTAATTGTTGTATTTTTCAAGTAATAAAGTTACCATTTTTTTATATAGTGGAAGTTAAACCTTCAAAATTTGAGAAATTTAAATTGATTTCAATTTTTAAATACAACTGTATTTGAAAGTACAAGGACTTCGTTAGAAACATTTCAAAGAGACATTAGAAAATTCAACCAACCTATTCAACTTTTTAAGAACTAAAACAATCTCAAATCCTCATCCCTCAAGGTATGACTCTTCAAATGAGAACATACATTTTGCAGAGGATGATGAAAAGTGTATCATAATTGATGAAAAACAGTGGTAAGGTAACAAAGTTCAAACAATGCTTAGAAATTTATGGAATTGTGAAAACTAACACCTCATGGTTTTTATTTTTCTTCGTAATCCTAGGCCATATGGTCTAAGTTGTAGCCGAGAAAAACTAAGGACCTCAATCTATAATTTCAATGGTGCTCCTTTGGAATCTCAAGTTGATGGAATATTGGACTGTCAACTCCAACACCCATAGCGTTTAGGCCATTGTCAACATAAATAACAGAACCTGTAATGGCTGATGCCAAAGGTGATGACAAGAATGCAGCAGTGTTGCCTACCTCCTCTGTTACAAAATCTCCAATGTGTAAGTAGTTGCAGGCAAAAAGGTGCAGAAGGGTCATTTCAGAAAGGAAGAGTCTCAGAGTGAAACATTACCAGCATGTAGTTCTTTCTGAAGTGGTGCATTAGTGAATGAATAATCAATCATCATGTCAATGAAGCCAATTGCTTTTGCTGCACGGCTTCCCAGAGGACCTAGTCATTCAAAACAACTCAACATGTTGATCAATTTCTACTGAATTCATTGACATGCAACTGAAAACAATTTAAGTCAACCTGTCTATCAATTTGTTCTGAATTCAATGACATGCAAAAAAATAAAAAATAAAAAAACCAACATTTCCTTCTTCACCTAGCAATTCACGTCATTAAGAATTTGTGTCATTACATGGAGAAAAGGAAAGCATAAAAAAAAATCATTTGCTGATGAAGTGGTAAGCCATCAATACCTGCGGATATGGTATTGACTCTGATTCTTTTCTTTCTGCCAGCTTCAAAAGCAAGAACCTGAAAAGCAGAAAACATTATATATAATATCAAATATCCAAAGGGTAAAAGGGAGTTAGGAATAAGAAGCTACATGCACATAATTTGAAAATTTGAAAAACTGAAAAATAAAACTCACTCTAGTATCACTTTCTAAAGCAGCTTTTGCAGAGCTCATGCCACCACCATATCTGCATGCAAAACATTTCAAAACATTAGGTAAAAAATGTGATCAAAATAAACAAGTTTGAGAACTTTTAAAGCATTTCCAACACACCCAGGAATGATCCTCTCTGAAGCAATGTAAGTAAGAGAGATTGCAGATCCATCTACAACCAAAACAGTAAGGTGAGAACAATAACTGATTGAACAATGAAGCAACAAAATGGCAACCCTCTTTCAGTAATGAACATGCCTTGGTTCATGATTGGAAGAAAATGTTTGAGTAATGAAATATAAGAGTAACTTGATGCAGACAAGGCAGCAAGATATCCTTTTCGAGATGTCTCAGACAATGGTTTGTTGACCTAAAACAAAGTTGAGTGTCAGGTAAAGCTAAAAGACATGAGGTAACAAGAAACCTCATTATTGTAATACCTCTGGTCCATTAGCAAGCGAGTGCACAAGTATGTCGATAGTGCCAAAATCTTTCTTGACAGATTCAGCAACTTCCTATAAAGTAAATCAGATCACAGTGTAAACTCTACATGTCACAAACTGAGACATATCACAATGTAGATGCCACTCAATAAAGCATCCTATGTTTCAAACATATATTGCCTATAATTGATCTCCATTACAAGTTAAACAAAAATCAAGTAATTAATTAATCATATAATCAGAAAGAAATTACGTTTTCAGTCTCAGGTTTGGTCATATAGAAGTTTAAAACAAACAACAAAATGTAAAGAAAAAGACCCTTCATCTTGTAGATGATTACATCATGTAAGGAATTTGTATGACTTATTTATGATTAAACTCATGTACCTTGTTGAATAAGTTATTAAAGCTTCTAGTCAACAGCCCAAATAAACTTTGGTATTGACTTTGACAAGGTTATACATGTTCATTAACAGGCAGGGAGCAGAGAAACAACATTTAAAAAGATTTTTTTTTTCTTTTATTAAAATGTAAATTCAAGAGTAGAATATATCTCTTTATTGGGTTGCAAGCTTCGGGTCTACATTATCTTAAAATATGAATAGATTGTATGACCTTGTATCCAGTCTCCACTAAAGAATAGGTCCTAAAATTTTCTTGAATAAAAAAGCTTAATTATGATTTCTGTCTCCAAATTTATGGTGAGCTTTTTTACCTGTCTAAGAAGTGAAGCTATTTTGATTTGTCTTTACACATTGAATTGGCACCAGTGATGTTTACCAGCCAACTAATTCATCTTTACAATTATCAGGTGTAAAGCTTAAATGTATTCTAAACTGTATAAAAAATGGAATATTCTTCGAATCGATCATTAGTTATATGTTACAATTCCTCCTTTTTAAGCTAAATCAAATCAAAAACCTCTTTAGGCACAAAATTGCCACTCATTTCACATCAAAGCTATTGAAGGCGTATCGTAATGGAAGAGAAATACAGATTACAGAATATTTAATCAATACCTGTACAGTCCAATTTGTGGCTCCAGCATAGCGCTTGTTAGCTTTCACCTGTACAGTTTCCACAAACATTAAAAGATTGTATGTTTAGTAAATGTAATTTGTTTATTTTGATAACTCAAGGATTTCTCTCTTACATCTTCTGGGACATCTTCAGGGTTGTCATATACTGCATCCAAAGGATACACTTTAGCAATCTCCATTAATGAACCATCTTGTAATCTGAAAGATGAATAGTTCCTTGTTAGCAAAATAAATGAGTCTCAAACTTTCTAAAAAATAAAATCAATAACACCGCTTAAGAGTTTTACTTGCGTGACTCATCGAATTTTCCTCGTCTTAGACTGGACTCAAATATATTTAAAGCCTGCATATAAATGTTCAAAGTTAGTACTTGACCACTTGTGTACTGCACAAAGATACATCAGGGTAAAAAGAAAACAATGCACAAATACACAACACCAAAATCTGTAATAACTACTCACAGGTACCCATGTGCCAACAAGAATTTCAGCTCCTGCTGCTGCAAGAGATTTTGCTATTGCCCAGCCATATCCATTGTCATCAGCCACACCAGCAATGAAAGCCCTTTTACCTGCAGATCACTAAACATTCAGTGGAATGCCACAACAAATCAAAGATATAAAGTAGGACAGTATGAAAGAAAAACGTACACTTGAATTATGAGAAAAGTGCAAACTCTTAGACATTATTGTTGAGTTGTTATATTATATAGAGGTTGCAGACACAACAGTTTTCTTAGTTCTCACATTTTGCAAGAATTCTCATTGTATTCAAATTGAGAAAAAGGTATCTTACATAAAGAAAAATAGAGCTTATATAAAACTTTGTATAACTGAATAGCTGTTACAAAACCAACAGAAAAAAAAAAACAAAAAAAAAAACTGTAACTGCTTATTTCAACTATTAGAAAAACAGAAACTAAAAGGGAAATATCTAGTAACAATCCCCGTCAATTTGGGCAGTGAAGTTCACAAATTCCCAACTTGGTAACAAAAATGTCAAAAGAGGTGTGATGAATAGGTTTAGTGAAAGCGTCAGCAAGCTAGGCTTAGGTAAAAATAAGAAGTAGGTAAATTAAGCCTTGTTGAATTTTCTCGAGAATAACATGGCATTCGATCTCAATATGTTTGGTGTGTTAAACACATGATTGTGAGATGAGTGGATGGCAGATTGATTATCACAACACGACACTTGGATCCAAGGAAACATAAATATCATGAAGGACAAAATCCAACCATTGGATTTCACAAGTAAGGCTGGCCAAAGCTCTATATTCAACTGCAGAGGAAGAACAGGAAACAGTAGTCTGCTTCTTTGATTTCCAAGAGATCAATGAAGAGTCAAGAAAAACTCAAAAACCAATGATAGACCTTCTGGTATCCAAACAGCAAGCTCATCTGAATTGGCAAAGGCCGAGAGTCTAAGGTCTGATGAAGCAAAGAAGAACAAGCCATGAGCAGGGGATCCGTTGAGGTAATGAAAGATTCTTTGAGCAGCATTGTAATAAGTATCAAGAGGTTTGCACAGAAATTGGCTGAGTTGTTGTACACATAATCAATATCTTGCTTGATGATGGTGAGATACAAAAGTTTGCCAACTAACTGCCAGTAACCAGCAGCATTAGATAAAAGTTGTCCATGATTTGCTTGAAGTTTAATAGAAGGATCAGAAGGAGTGTTAGTAGGTTTAGAACCAATCAAACCACTGTCATCGAGAAGTTCAAGAATATATTTTCTCTGATTCATGTGAATTCCAGATTTGGACCTTGCAATTTCAAGACCGAGAAAGTATCTTAAAGATCCTAGGTCTTTGATTTTAAATTTGGTATCTAAGATGTGCTTAACATGATTAATTTCTGCCATATCATTGCTAATTAAAACAATATCATCCACCTAAACAAATAATGCAGTAAAAGAAGTAGAAGCAGATTTGACAAACAAAGCTTGATCTGCAGAAGATTATTCGTAATTAAGAGAAAGAAGAGTAGCAGATAAGGTACTATGCCATTGTCAACAAAGGGGAAGTAAACTAGGAGGAGGGACAATGTAAACCTCCTCATGAAGCTCTCCATGAAGGAAAGCATTGTTGACATCCAGTTTCTCCCAAAACCATCCTTTAATAGCTGCCATAGCAAGGGAAAATATGTAGTAATAAGTTTATTGATACTGTCTAAGAAGCAATGATTCTTACTCTTTATCTTGTCTAGTATGCCAACTTTCAGCAAAGTAGATTTTGGAATGAGTAAACTCTTGAATAGAGAAAAGAGGCTATGTAGTCTCAACACAAACCTTTTAACATTACTCCATATAACCACGGGAAGAAAAATTAAGGGCAGGGAATATATTCTTGATATCGTAAAGTAAACAAAAAAATTCAAGGTTACAGAATAGATTAAATAAAAACACACGATGTTTTGGACATATCCTACATACATGTGTTGATACAAAGCATTCATGGAAATAGAAGTGAAACCTTTCAAATCAATAGGCAATCCTGTAACTTCACTGTCTGAACTAGACACGGACATTGCATTTGTCCTGATTTTTTTGTATGTTACAGCGGCTGCTGTCATTTTCAAGAAAGGTTGTGATGATGCAACATGACAAACACTTGCCAGTTTATGACATGATTCATCAACCTTAAACCTGCCTCCAAGATTGGCAGGGCTTACATTTGCAAACCTTTGTGATGATGGAATATTGGGTCTTGACATCGCAGTTGGAAAGTTGGTCGCTGTTGTTGTTGCCATCTCGTTACAAATGTGCAATGATGGCAGAGCACCTAGATCTGCACACAGAAATAACATTAGGATCAAAACATCACAATATGCTGAGAAATGATTAATACCTTTTCCATTGTCCTAACCTGGTACTTAACAAAACTTACAATGACAAAGAAACCTTGGATACCAAATAAGCACAGCTCAGAAAAGAGGACAGATTGATAAATAATTCATAAGTTAAGTCAGTCCAAAATCCAACCTCCTTATTGATCAGAGTCTAAAAGTGGCCAAGACAAGGAAATTAAAACAAACAAAAAATAAAGGTGAGCTTTTACATTAAATCTATAACCCCTCAACGTTAAAGCTATTTACTAGATCACTCGCGGTTTCTAAAAAGCTTTTATCTTTTTCACAGATAACAAAAGCATGAAAAGACCACCTCAGTCCAATTACTAGATCCCCACAAATCTCCGCAACTGAGCCACCCTTTTGTTTAAAAGTTCCATTTGTCACAGTCTCCGATGACAAAAACTGTTACTTGATCAAACATATCACATGCAGAAAGCCAACAAAAAAAGAGCCAAAATGATCAAATGCAAACACAGTGACATTCTTCATGAAGATTAATTAACCTCCTTCTATTCAATAGAACCCACGTTTGCATTATTGTATCAAGATTGCATTGCAGAAACAAAACAAACAAGAACAAGAAGGTGGCCAGAGAAAGTAGATGTTTGTTACCTGGAGAGAAAGGAATAGGAAATGCAAAACTGGGCCTTGTATGTTGATATCTGTTAGACAATGGGGGCTGTGGAATTCTAGGAACTGGGTCGATAAAAACAATGCTGTGCTTTGATGAGAAGTAGGTTAACAGTAGTTAAGGACTTTGGAAATATCTCCAAACCCAATGCTATGCAACATGCTTCTGTGGAACTTTTGTATAAAACCTTTTCATGGTGGATTTTTAACTGTAAAACCTTAATAAGTGCTAACTAACGTGGATATGAAAAATATAATTAAGCGGACAAATTTTATAAAGATAAAAAAAGACTATAATTTAGGATGAGAGACACGACGGATATATTTGAACTCAGAGATTTGCAAAATATGAGAAAATTTATTATAAAATTTGTGAAAATGTCTGTCTCGATACGCTTTATTTAGAATAATTATTTTATAAAACACGAGATAGGTTATCATTTTACTAGAGAAAGTTTTATGTCTCGATATTTTGAAGGATTAATCTCCAGACTTTTAATTAAGAGTTTTTGTATGCAACGAGATAATGTAAACGATCTTTACATGTCTATCGACCCAAATATCTCAATCTTTAAATTATCACGATTTATTATTAAAATTGAATATTACAAAACTCAATATTTAAAATGTGTGAAAATTTTTAAAATGTATTTTTTTTTTCTTTCAAAAACTCAATATTTAAAATGTGTGAAAATTTTTAAAATGTATTTTTTTTCTTTCAAAAACTCAATTTTTAAAATGCAATTTTATAGTTACACTTTTTAACAAAGAAAACAAGAAGTCGTATTGTTTACGAGATATTTTCTGTAACTTGTTCAACTCTTAAAGACGATAGTAAAAAATTCAATCAAAAATAATAATTTTATAAATAAATGAATACATCAACGGTAACTAATAAGGAAATAATTTGTATGATTAATGTTTTCAAGAAAATCAATTAATATATTGAATTTTTTATATTTTTCATTGATTTGTGTAAGTTTATTAAAAAAAATTAATATTAGTAAACACAGAGAAAGTGCAAAGAAGGCATGATGTATTGTCATTGTATTACGAAAACCTTGAGGGAGTTAATGAAAAAGAATTTTTTAATGATATGTTTTAAGTAGCTTCTTCCTATTATTACTAAAATATGCACAAGCAGCTTCTATCGACATACGTGAGCAAAAGTGATAGTAATTAGGGTCACAGGATGATGTGAAGTTGAGGAATATTTTGTTAAGAGGTAGGGAAAAGATTGAAGAAGCTAAAACATGTTGCACTAATTGTCAATACCCAATAAGATTTCAGAAAAAAGGTGTTCCAATTAATTACAATCAGTTTCTTTTAATCACTTGAAGTACTGTCTCTACCTTGCGAGATAAAAAAGGATGTAACCTGTTGAAAGTGTTCTGTCTCTATGTTCACGAGTCCCACATTGGCCAAAACACAAATCAACCAAGTGTTTATATATGTCTTGACAAGGACGTCAGTTTGCTGAGTTGGGTAATGTCAGCTTGTGACTCATGTGAGAGGAATGTGGGTGGTTTATTTTATGTTGAAAATAATCTCCACACGAAGTTTGTGTATTTATGCAACTTTATATTTTGGCAAAAATTATTTGAAATAACATATAAAAATTTATGAGTAATATAAAAAAATATTTGGCAAAAATTGAAAATTTACACTTCATGGAAGTGCAGGAAAAAATCCTTAAATTAATAGGACCAAACTCTATTGGGTCGACATTATGTGGCTCGGCTCATCACATAATTTTGGCCGAATTCTCTAACCAGAGATAGCAGGTACCTATTTCAATTTTTTTCCCTTAAAACCATTTTATAAAATTGATAAAATTTAATTAAACTAAATTAGGATAACAAAATGTATTCCAATTTAGTGACATTTGTAACATCCCAAAAATTTACCCTAAAAATTAAAATTTATATTCAAAACTTAAATGTTGTAATAATACATAACATCCCGAACATAAACTAAAATCTATACATCAGTTTTAAGCTCAGACGCAACTGCAAAGATAACCTTGAATCCTTCTAATTCGATCTTCCATCTCTTCCTCCATTTGCACAGGATCACGTGACAATCCTTCAACTGCTCCCGTATAACATCACACATTATACGATCATCGCATTCACATGCACAAACAAGCAAAGTAAGGGTGAGCTAACCTGAAACACATCATTTATAAAACTTGCATAGTTATTTCAACACAAATATCATATGATAATTAAATCAGACATCCTCAAACCAACGTACCACAATTCCTGTTGGACACTCATCCCATAATACCTAATAATCAATCCAGTACACAATAGACTCTCATCCGGATGATACATTGATGAGCAAATCAATGGAAGGTGCCCCACTTGTGATTTCATTCTTAGTCCCCTCAATATATCCACAATCAACCACAGATCAAGACATCCTACTACAGTGCACTCAACCTCAATACATACCCAGATATCATATCATTACTGAATCAAACGATAAATCAACGAACTTATATTACATCGGATACTGTTTATACGAACTTTAAGATTGATCACTTAAGCTCGAAACTAAACATCAACGCTATTATACCGAATACCATTAGGTTGAATACCAAAAGATCAAACGCTGATTAAGATCAAGTGCTTAGACTTCACGTTAAGACAGTGTACTCTACTAGAACAATTACTATTACTTCGAACACTATTCAAACGATTGCTCAAAGATCAAATCTCGCACACCACAGATTAAGTACCCTTCAGACGAACACTTATTTGATCACTTTACTGGATTTAATTCTATCTGAGGGTAACCTCATCGAGACCGGATGTTCCCTACGTACAACCACTAACTATTAATGATCCTTACCTGAGACAATCATCATCCGACCCGAGCATTACCTATGAATGATCACTTCCTGAATCATGCATCATCACAACTAATCACTATTTATTAATCGATTGTTACCTCAACGACTATCAAGGCTGGTCACTCCCTATAAATGATTACATCCTCAGAGCAACATCACCAATAAAGATCATTCCCTAAGAACCATCGCTACGAGACAGAACACTATAATAAAGAACGCTTGAGTCTGGGTTAAACACCTACAGTACTCTGCTGAACACCTCAGTACTGACCGAACGTAATCAAACTAAACCTCAGGTTACCAAATTAAGATCGGACGCTAGCTACCTCAGATCCACTAACATCAAGATCAACTGTTACCTAATAACACTCGCTACCAGAAAATAAATAACACGAAGACCGAACGTCGTTAGTAAGAACGCTCGTTACTACCTATAGATCCAACAAGTTTTACTTC